>NC_072782.1:22686349-22986349 GCF_022539595.1 Amphiprion ocellaris | reverse complement strand
CGTACTTGGCCAATAAATAAGAAAATGATTACAGTTAGGGTCAGATCCACTAAACATTTGCTGTGTTCCTGTGGTAAAGAGTCACCTGTTGTCGGTAGCTCACCTGGTACAGAATATATTCTTTGTGTGAAAGCACAGTCCTCATTTTTGAGAACATCGAATGAGCAGTCCTTTGTTGTTTCTGCTGAAAACATTATTTAAATCATTCAATTATCACTTGGCTCGACTTACGTTAGCATGTCATAGTTTTTAACAAAGAGCTTTACTTTTATATTTCAAATACATTTTGATGACACTCGAACATAATTCGGGTTTGGTTTGGAGTGTAGACTTTTTCTCAAAACATGATTTGTGTACTTGCACTTAAATCAAAGCTGTGAATATTTTTCCACCACTGTTCATTTGCAGCTGTATACTTATAAAACAAAGTACTGGATATTAACATTCTGACTTGATCAAACATTTCTGTGTGAAATCATGAATCTCTGAACTAAAGCTTACGACGATCCATCAAATAATGGTGAAGACATTCACACAAAAACTATTGAATGTCAACCTGGTGCTTCAGCACTTCTTACACAATTTCCTCCAACAGTTGTGGAGATATTTCAGCCTGATCCTAAATGATGGATCGACTGACACTCAACACTAGAACCCTGCAGCTCCAAGTACATGTACTCCATTACTAAACTGAATTTTGTGGTACCTATACTTTACTGTCATTTTTACACAACTGTGTTTATTTGGCAACATAACATAGGACTTTTACTTCCCTTTTGTTTTCTTTTTTTTTTATACCGATATTGTTGCCTGGGACTGCACAGTGGCTTGGTGGTTAGCACCGTCGCCTTGCATGTTCTCCCTGTGCATGTGTGGGTTCTCTCCAGGTTCTCCGGCTTCCTCCCACAGTCCAATAACATGCTGAGGTTAATTGGTGATTCTAAATTGTCTGTAGCTGTGAATGTGAGTGTGATTGTTTGTCTCTATGTGTAGCTCTGTGATAGACTGGTGACCTGTCCAGGGTGTCCCCTGTCTTCACCCTAAGTCAGCTGGGATAGACTCCAGCCCATAATGAGGATTAAGCGGTGTACAGATAATGGATGAATGGTATTGTTGCCTCCACTTAGGTAAAGAATCTTCTTCTGCTGCTGCTGCTGCTTCCATGGCTAAAAGTGATTAAACCCAGCAGTGAGCAGACATCGAGACAAGAGGACAGTTACCAGAAAGGTTGTTACCTTCACAAATGAAGACAAAACAGAAGTTGACCTCGTCAAATTTGGATCTGTGCCTTACTGAAGGCATGTAGGGAATCTCTGCAGGCTGCAGGTAGATTAAACCCCAACAACCATTTTGAGGTAGCAGAGCAGCTATTTAAGTTCCGTCTGTAGCCCACAGGGCTGTGCTTCACAGTTATTCATGCAACAAATATAGTTACTTTGATCAAATCTTGCATAAATAATGTCTTGCAGAATAGGCGCACCAGTTATTCAGTGGACGCAGCAGAATTGTAAATAAGGAATTATGGTGATACAGCACAAAATCCTTTTAGTGTAGTTTGAAAAATGTACCGGAAATAGTAGAGACAAGTTTCTTTCTTTTCAGAAACATCAAAATTCTCACATTTACTTTGAATATTTGATATTTACATGAGGATTATTATTGAGCGTGTCAAGTTATGCAGTCAGTGGTGGCATGTGAAGTTTTTTCCTTTTCTTTTGTAGTCTGCAGTTTGTTGATATGAACTGATCAGCAGGCGTTTCCCATCAGACCCTGAGGTCTTGCACTCGGCGGAGACCAGCTGTGGGGCCCGGCTCCAAAAAACTGCAGCTGCCTCCATCCTGTGAGCTTGTCATCGCCGACATTGTCGCTGACAGAGAATCTAAGCAGCGTGCAGTGTGCCGTGCAGGGCAGCCTCATCTCAAATGAGCCTCATGTCACTGGAAGACACAAAATCACCAACACAGACACGTTGGAGGAAAAATGTCCACAAGCTGACTGTGTTTGATTTGCACTGGCAGGGAAACTGTGCTCTGCTGTCTCAGTGATTTTAAATTTGAAAGTAGGCTATGTTGGAAGCTTTCCAACCGACCAGCCAGCAAAATTTGCAGAACCGGTGTCTCTTCCTCTGACAGCAACGTTTCTGAGACAGTCGTGTTGTGATCAGCTAAATTATGTGTCACCTGAAGACTCAGTGGGAAAAATACAAGTTTTCCTCCATACTGTTCTGCGTGTTTAGTGGAATAGTGCCACCTAAACTCCATGAAATAAATAATCAAGTGGATCTCTTGAAAGTGTCTGAAACCCTCTCGGTTCAAGGCAAATTCAGTCAGTAACAACTCCACAGCTCTAAGTCCAAACTCAACAAACTTGGTAAAATTGCCAAATACAATAATTGTCCATTTTCTTACCAGATCAGATCAAGTCAAAAAATTGCACCTAAAGTTGAATTTTTATATAATTAATTAAAACTGTAATTTAAAGAGTAAACACTTATAACAATCACTCTAACTAATTTTCTTCTAAACCTAAAATGTTAATTACTGTGTGATTAGTGTACTAGACTTTCCAGACTAGACTTAATAGACTGTGTTAATTACAGATAGAATCACAGAAAAAGGTGTCAGTTTACAAGTTAGCTGTAAATAACAGGACAAAACTGTAAAAAGCACATCCACATGAAAAGCCTTTATTTTTTAAAATGGTAATTCTACCAACTCTTTTTAACAGTCAAATGCATATAACACTGAAAATAGCTAAAACCAAAAAAGGGTCAAGGGCCCAGTCAGTTACATTTTCATTGACTGGAAACACTGATTCAATGGCAGCAATGTAGGACAAATTGTAATCTATTAAATGTATTTGACAAACAGACAAACACAATTTAATTTACCTCAACTTATCAGTGTAGAGTGTAGAGTTCCAATCCATCCATTATCTATACACCGCTTAATCCTCTTTGGGGTTAATAAGGGGGGCTGGAGTCTATCCCAGCTGACTTAAGGTGAAGACAGAGGACATCCTGGACAGGTCACCAGTCTATCACAGGGATACATATGGAGACAAACAGTCACACTCACATTCACACCTACGGAAAATTTCTAATCACCAATTAACCTCAGCATGTTTTTGAACTGTGGGAGGAAGCTGGAGAACCTGGAGAAAAGCCACACCTGCACAGTGAGAACATGTAAACTCCATGCAGAAAGATCCTAGACTCAGTCCACGACACGAACTGGGGATCTTCTATCTGCAAGGCGAAAGTGCTGACCATCAAGCCACTGTGCAGCCTCAATTATATTTTTAGATGACTACATCAAGTCACTACTCTAAACAGTGTTTATTAAGCTGTTGTGCGAAAATGTTTTGTTCAGTTCACGCCATCAGTTTTCACAGTAGCCTGCTGTAAACAGTTACTGGCTCCAAAAAACCTTCATATTTTAGATTTTTTAACCATATTTTGTAAAAGCAGAACATTACGGTTACAGTGATAAATCAGTGGCACTGATTTTGAAAGGAGCAAAAAAAATAAACGAATAAAAAAAAAGGTAAAATTTACTTTGAACATAGTTCAAAGCGGTCAGTGGACTCACTTGAAAATCTGATAAGGACAACAAGCACAAGTCTCTGGTGCTTTATTGGTCTCTGTTTTAACCCTTTGAAGCGCAGGGTGTGTCAGGAGGTAACCATTTTCCATGGGATTTGGGTCACTTTTAACCCATGTGGCACATCAAAGGGTTGAGATCATATCACTATACAAAGGCTTGTAGAACTGATGCCATTTTCCAATAACCTTCTAAACCTAAAGCAGTTTCTGGGTGTTTTTTTATTTACTCCTGTCCCACTTTTTCTCATTATGGGCTAATTTTTTACACCTATGTACAGTTTGGCACCTCTATGGAAGTTGAACTTTCTTATCTATTACTCCGCCAAGGAACGTGGGAGAGTTATGTGATGATCAGCATTGGTGTGTCCATCTGTTTGTCTGTCTGTGCGCAACATTGCTCAAAAATGGACAAACGGATTTGGATGAAATTTTCAGGGAAGGTCAGGAAAGTGATTAGATTTTGGCAGTGATGCAGCTTATAGTCTGGATCCACAGATCTGTTAAAGATTTCTATATCCTTGTGAGATAGCGGCACAGCGTCACTGTAACTATCCAACAAGTGAACACTACATCACCTGCCTGCTGACGATCACATGATTGCAATCCTGCTACAAATTGACCGCTGCGGACTTATTGGGACTTATCCATCAGAAATCTTATAACGACTGAGCAGCCTTGGCGGAGTACTGCACTCTCTGAGTGCTTTTCTTGTTTATTTTACAATAACTGAGATAAACTAGAATCAACATGTCCAACATCTTTCAGAGAACTCAGGTGTTAACACTGGTGACTCTACACATTGCAGATTGGCTGTTTGACATTTTTTACAGCTGAATGTATCTTCCAACAACTCGTTCCTCTGTATACTGTTTTTGAACCATGCTGCATTTATTTTGTTATTATTTTCTTATTATCCAGTATGCTTTTTTTCAGTCTCCATTGTTCAGTCCTCTCTGCTAGGTGTAAATACTGCCTGCAGTTCAGCTGAAAACACTGGATTTTTTTCACATGCCTCTTAAATAAGAGACGGTGTAAAGTTCTAAAAGTTGAAAACATGTTCACCTCAGGCAGGACACTTGGTTATAGCTCAGACACGTATAATGTGTGCGACAGTTTCTGCTGCTGCTCAGGTTTACTTTATGTCTGACATAGTTCCAGCTGTGCTCCTGTCCCCACATTTTACCATCTAACTCTCCATAGCTATGCACTTTTTTGGAGGTTCTGGCCTTTTGCATGAGCTGCATTTTCCCTTTGCACGCCACTTATCCCCTGCTTCTGTGTGTGTGTTTTGGTTGAGCAGGATTGGCTGGACGATGAACATGTCCGGCGGTGCCCCGGGGGACGAGCTCACGGATGAGGAGAAGGAGATCATCAATGGCGTGCTGGCTCGGGCTGCCATGATGGAGGCCATGGAGCAGCAGAGGATCGAGTGAGATGGAAAACTGTTGTCTCTGTTGCACTGTATCACAGCAGCCGACAGTGCACACATGCTCACTCAGTTGAATGAATATTTGGTGTAAAATCTGTGCCAAGTTTGTATGTGTTTGCTTATACTTATTTGCATGTGCTCACAGGCGTCTTTCCAGTCGCCTGGATAATATCAAGAAGACGGCGTGTGGTGACGGACAGTCGCGTTGTCTGCTGTGTGGGGAGGCCTTCGGACCACAGGGAGTCACAGCTGTCCTGTGTGTCCAGTGCAAAAAAGTAGGTGCTTGTTTTTAGTAGTTCTGCCTAAGCTAAGATAAAAAACTCTTCACTTCACCAGCAGAAAGTTTCCAGAGGATGGAGAGACTTCTCTGTAACACCAGTGACAAAAAGTAACATTTACTCATTAAACATACAGTGGTGGAAAAAAGTTTTCAGCTACCCATAAAATTTTACACAATCTCAAATATTATCATGAAATATCGGTGGAAAAATCTTTCTTGTGTTTCAAAAGGTGTGGCTGCATTGGACAGACACAAACAATTATATTTTTTGTGTTTATTCTTTACAAGAAAAACTAACAAAAATAAATTCTTGACAGTTTAAATATGTCAGTTCTCAACATTGTCGGTATCAAAGTCAACAAATTATGGAAAATGTGTTGAAAACTAAATAAAAAATAAACCATCACATCATTAAATTAATATTTAGTAGTCCTGCCATGAGCACTAATCGTGCTGGCATGTTCCCCACCAGCCTTTCACACTGTTGAGGGGTAATCTTGTTCCATTCTTCTTGAATTACTGCTTTTACTTCTTCTGAATTCTTTGTTTTACACTTTGGAACAGACCTTTTGATAATCCACTACAGATTTTCAATGGGGCTCATGTCCAGGGATTGAGCTGGTCATTCTAAGACCTGGATACTGTGCTCCTGCAGCCAAGTTCTACTGGACCTGGATGTGTTCAAGGGACATTATGTTGTTGAAACATCCAGTTTTGACCTGAACAGAACAGTGCACGTACAAAAAGGGGAGCATGTGGGTTTGGAGACTGGTATAATACTTGGCAGAGTTCAGTGTGTCATCACAGACAGTGAGATGACCAACTCACTCATGCATCCCCAAACCATGATACTGCCTCCACCATGCTTGACAATAGATACTGTACATGCTGGAGATAATGCTTCACCTGGCCTTCTGGGCACCCTCACATTAGCAGGAGGAAGACAAAGCTGGAAACTAGACTCATCTGACCACAGAATCTTCTTCCAGTTCCTGGCTGTCCATTTCTTGTATGGTTTGGCCCAACAACGCTGGGCTAACCTCTGTCTCTCATTGATCAGGGGCTTCTTGACAACCTTGTAGGACTTTAAGCCATGATCTAAAAGCCGATCACGTCCAGTGCCGGTGGAACACTAGACACCAGTTTGGTTTGACCACTGATGCTGAAGCTTCTGTGTTTTCGCTGCACATGTGGATCAGGATGTGGTCATTTCTTGCTGAAAAAACCCTTGAACGCCCAGATCTTGATTTGTCTTCCAAGCTGTTGATTCGTCTGCATTTCTGCAGCGTGTATCCAACTGATGAAGGACTGCATCTGCATTTCCTGGCTATCTGGCGGCAGCTGTACCCTTCTTGGCTGAGAATCTGTATCTTCAGGAGTGTTTTCTGTGTTAGCATCCTTGTTTTATCCATTTTTGTCTCTGAAGAACTTTCAAATGTGCTGGCTTTATATAGACATGTAGCACGGCAACAAAAATTGTGTCTTTTAATAAAAGCACGACCTTCATTAGTGGATTACTGGTACCAAAATGACCAAATAGTCAAATTTCTTATGTATGAATTTATGTATTGAAGTTTTTGAAGGCTTTTTTATGATTTGTTTAGTATTTTGGCTGTGACTGTACTAAAAGAAATTGCACTTGAAGAGCAAAGAGTGATTCCTAATGCAAGATTTCACAAATGCATGGGGTGTCCAAAACCTGTGACCAACATTCCATATAAACAGAAAGAATGGAATCGTTGATTGTCCCATTTTCTGACAGTCCTAAAAACGTATCATGTGTGAGGTGAGATTCCACACTTAAAAACAGTCAAATCTAAACCTAAATGATTTAAAAAAAATAAATAAATAAATAAAGTGCATTCCGTTAAAACAACAAGAAACAAAGCCCCCACACAATTCTTTGGTCCTCTGTGCAGCTAAAAAGCCATGGCTGACTCAACTGTGACAGTCAAAAATATAGAGAATTTTTCGGTAAACTGCTGGATGTAGAGAGCAGAGAGGTGACAAGAGAGACTGAGAGGAAAATAAAAC
The DNA here is from genome assembly GCF_022539595.1 of Amphiprion ocellaris. Lineage (NCBI taxonomy): Eukaryota > Metazoa > Chordata > Actinopteri > Pomacentridae > Amphiprion > Amphiprion ocellaris. The sequence goes on along the minus strand of NC_072782.1, from coordinate 22,979,002 downwards.
TTCTTTCATAAATGAAGCATGGGTCAAAAACATTTTACAGAGGAGCAAGTTGTTTGATGATATATTCATCATGGTTAAAGTCTTTCTAGAGCTGACAAGCATAGATGTGTGGAGGTTGTAAAAACATATGTAGAGCGACTATTTTATTTTCCAGTATTTATAACACCTGTGGGCACTTAGAAAAATGTTGCATGTGTTAATTTCAGGTTTTTTAAAAATGTTCATAGTATAAAAAATCAAAGGAATGCAACATCTGATTTTCTCTCTCTTTTTTTAAAAAAAATATTATGGCATTCTAACTGTGTCACACTGCAGATAAGATATTTTTGGGTTTTGTCTTTTTCTAGCCATGTTTGTGCTGTTTTCATAGAAGTGCAGGACTTTATATCGTAATGAAAGATGAGGCCACAGTGAGGAAAAAATGTAACAGGAGCAAAAAATGCTGAGAAAGTGTTTGAGATTCAGAAGAGTAATGGGAACATTACCAGGTTGAAATAAACAGGATTTATTCTTTAAGCTTTTAATTTTAAGATTAGACTCACTGGGCTGCACAGTGGCTTGGTGGTTAGCACTGTCGCCTTGCAGCTAGAAGATCCCTGGTTCGCATTCCTACATTCTATGTCGAGTTTGCATGTTCTTCCTGTGCATGTGTGGGTTTTCTCCAATAATTATTATTATAATACACTGACCTCATTCTACTTCATTTCAAAGATACCAAGCTATCACTTTAAATCTGTGTCGCAGAACTTTTTTTGGTAGTTTTTTTCCTTCCCAATAATCTTCTTACAACCACACAGATGCATGTATGGACCCTTGGGAGGGGCCTGGCCCTTAGATTGGGAACCGTAGCCACTAAACTAGCTGAATAACTGTAAATAAAGTAGTTAAAAGTAGCTTTACCTTCATCACATTTGACTGCTTCCACTCACTTTTTTAGCCAATAGTAAATACTTTTTCTTGTAAAGTACTTTGAAACTTTGGTATTTACTCTTTCTACAGTTCTATGCAGAATCTATGAGAGTCCCTAAGGCGTTTAGCTGCCAATGGGCCATGAGCTAACTCGTCCCGACACTCCCTGTGTGTTTCTTGGTCTTATGCCTCACATTCTGTTTCTTGTTGGTTGATGCCATGCCATCTGAACTGTAAAGCTATATGTGCTCTGTGCACCTGCCAACGAGGACTAATTCTGTGCAGGGCTGTGACTGTGTGTTGTCTTACGTATGTTTCTGCCTTTCTGCAGCACATGTGTTCTAAATGTGGGATCAGGAGCAACAGCAGGACGAGTCCGATGTGGCTGTGCAGGATCTGCAACGAGCAGCTCGAGGTGAGGGGAAGGAACAGGGAAGAACTGATACGATCACAGGAAGAAATTATGCCGTGAAGGCCTTACTCTGCCACCTGAAACCCAGCTTTTCTGATAATATGATCCATTTTCTAGCTTTTAGCACAGAATGGCATTTCACCGTCCACTGGACTGGAAAATTAGCTTCCATTGATACCTCTTCAATATCCAAAATGAGGAAAAGGTGCTGATTTATTTCAGTGCTTATTTAATTTCAGAAATGACTAATTCTACTTGTACTACCATAAGGCCTGAAATATAAGCTCTGCTTTCTGTTTTTTATTCTAACATTGTTACACAATAGCATTTTGATGATGCTGCTGTGTTTGTGGAGGTCTCTGCCTCAGGGAGCCCACACTCTTTAAATAAATACTCTCTCCTGTCAGTCACACTGAAGAACTTCTGTGTAATGCTGCACATACAAAGCGCTCATGTGTCAAACCCTCCATGGAATACAGGAATTAGGGGAAAAATGCTTTTTTGAGTGAAATTAAACAACTAATCCGTTCTCTAACAATCAATTTAACACCTCAACAATCACACAAGCTGCAGCTCCAATTTGAGCCACGAGGGGCTAGAGGCAACAGACAACAACAAGACAAGATGTTCAAAGCCTCATTTTACCATGAGAACATTTCTCTTTACGCTACTCTCACTAGTTGTCTTGTCTGCACTCTATAAAGTAATTCAAGGGACCAATGTAATTAGGTGCACATTCCTCGCACATCAGAAATCTAGACTTCATCTTTGACCGAGGGGCTGCACAGTGGCTTGGTGGTTAGTACTTTCTTACCTTGCAACTAGAAGATCCCCGGTCCACGTCCCCTATCTGTAAGGAGTTTGCATGTTCTCCCTGTACATCAGTGGGTTTTCTCCAGGTTCTCCAGTTTCCTCCCACAGTCCAAAAACATGCTGAGGTTAACTGATAATTCTAAATTGTCCGTAGGTGTGAATGTGAGTGTGATTATTTGTCTCTATATATAGACCTGTGATAGACTGGTGACTTGTCCAGGGTGTCCCCTGCCTTTTCCCTAAGTCAGCTGGGATAGACTCCATTAAGTTATCAAGGAACTTTCATCAGGTTCCTTGAACCTGAAGTTAGCTTTAAATACACTCACACAGAAATTTAAGTATAAGTATACCCAGTGTCAAGCTGATGCAACATTATTATGTCAACTCAAACCATCAAGACAATATTCGCAGTTTAGAAGGTTTATCTGGATCCAAATAAATTGCATTTTTATCTTGCAGTCATGGTTTTAATGAAGTAGTGTGAACAGGCCCTTGGAAACACTTTTTTAGCATGTAGTAAGTCACACTCAGGGATGGCGACTGCCGCTCAATTATTCAAGCTGAGCTACACTTCTTTGCCCAAACTTGGATGTTGTGGCTTCATTATCTGTCGAGTCAGAGCAGCGAGCCTTGAAGCCTGAGCTTCCCTGTGGATAAAGAGTCTGGACTGTAGGGTCATTTAGGTTTACTGATGTGTTTGTAGAATAGGAATTACGATGAGTAACCGCAACCTAAAGTGAGTCATTTCATTCTTATTCACTACCCAGCTACAGAGAGATGAACTCGTTACATTTTTCCCGCAGGTGCAGAAGCGTTCAGGAGCTTGGTTCTTTAAGGGAAGAGGCCAGCAGAGTCTTCCAGCTCCTCTGCAGCTATCCAGACCCAGACAGTCCAGCACAGACAGCACAGAGTCTGGTCCTGGAGGAAACGATGGATCTCTGGGGCTTGCAGCACATCATCAGGAGCATGGTAACCTACACTAAGACATTCAGTTTCAAATTTCTACATGGATCTGCAACTGATAAATGTTACAAACGTCCTTAACTTCACATTTTGATCATATTCAACAAAAAGATTTCTATTATTGTATTTTGTGTAAACATATTGAGATGCATCATCTCATTTTTGACAGGGTCCTCACACACAAAAACTTTAAAGTTGCCAGACTTAAAGCAAACAATTAGTTACGCTACATTTAAAAATAATCCAAGTATTAAAAGAAGAAAAGCACTCAGAGAGCGCAGTGCTCCACCAAGGCTGCTTATTCCGTGTATCATTTCCGACAGCTGAAATCTTTCAAAAATTCATGGATCCAGACTATAAGCCGTATCACTGCCAAAATCTAATGAGGTGGTCCTTGTGTCATTTCTGACCTTCCTTGAAAATTTCATCCAAATCTGTTCATCCGTTTTGGGTAATGTTGCGCACAGACAGACAAACAGACGGACAAACCAACACTGATCGTCGCATAACTCCACCGCGTTGGAAGAACACTAACTACATGAGTCACCTGAAGAAAACTAGTTATATCAAACTGAACTGACATTGACAAACAAAATGATGTCATATCAAAGTCAATTCAGTTAAAATCAAGAACAAATTGACTCCAGTAGTCACGAATAAACTGTTAGAAACACAAAAAATATGCAGATAACAGTCATTAATATACAGAAATACATTTCAATATAATTGATGCACTTTTTTGTATTTTTCATGACAGTATAAGTGTTAATGATGATTGAAGGGCTGTGAAAATATTAAATACAGTTGTCTTTTATTGTCCTATTTTAAAGTATGTTTTCCCCTTGTCGTACTGACAGTTAATAAAATATAAATTAGAATAACTGTCTTCTTCAAAAGTGCACTTTTACACCATTACAAATACACAATTATTTAATCAAAAAGTCAATTTTCACAAACTGTCAGGTAGCATGATTAAAGCATTAATCGATTTTCACTTTAACAACATAGCTGTTTAAAATAGTATATATATATATATATATATATATATATATATATATATATATATAATATAGCGTTTATATTATATAATATAGTATATATAATAGTGAGCCATTAGTAAATTATTTTATACATTGTATGTGTTGATCAGGTTACTGAAAAGTGGATTTCACTTTTGCTAAACTTTAAAAACTTTAAAAATACCTTTTCAGAACTGCTTTTACTGTTCTGAGCTACTGTGACAACAAAATTTCCCTTGTGGGTGAATAAAGTCTGTCTAAGTCTAAGTCTAACTGCTTTTGAACTGCTACAGAAACACTGATAAAAACTGAAGTATTTGTTCTATGTTTTGTGTTTGAATGGTAAATGTTCTGCACTTATGGCACTTTTCTACCTTTGATGTATTTGAAGTGCTGTACAATGTGTTTTTCATTCACCCATTCACACACACATTATTGTTTTATGTTTCTTTTTATGTTTCTGTGGTAGTTTTGTGTCACTTACTAGTCATTTTGTGTGTCTTCTGGCTATTGTGTGTTTCTGTGGCTGTTTTGTATCTGTGGCTAATACTCCAGCCTTGGTGGAGTTATGTGATGATCAGTGTTGGTTTGTCTGTTTGTTAGCAACATTACTGAAAAACAGACTAACGTATTTGAAAGAAATTTGTAGGGAAGGACAGAAATGACACAAGGACCAAGTGATTACATTTTGGCAGTGATGCGGCTTGTAGTCTGGATCCACAAATTTTAGAAAGATTTCAACCATCGGAAATGATGCATGGAAAAAGCAGCTTTGGCGGAGTACTGCGCTTTCTGAGTGCTTTTATAGTTTTGCATCTCTTCTTCTGGACTTATTGTGTCACTTGGTTGCCGTACATGACTTTATGGTCACTTAATGTGTATTTTGCTTCTTTTATTTCTCTTTGTGGTCGATTTTACTCTCTTCACCATTTTGTGTGCCTTTGTGGTAAATTTACATCATATGGTCATGTGTGTCTCCTTGCAGTCATTTTTATATCTTTTTGCATCTTTTTGTGGTTGATATTTGTAACTTCATGGTCATTTTACACCTCTATCTTTCATTTTTCTGTCTGGTCATTTTTTAATGCCTTTTTGATGCTTGTTATTTGTTTCCTTTTCTGGTTTATTTACCACAGAAATTGATTTTATGTTATTTTGTGTCATTTTGGGGAGATTTTTTTCTTTGTGGTGATAATGTGTCTGGGATCATTTCTATGTAACTTTGTTGTAATTTTGCACATACACTACTGTTCAAAAGTTTGAGGTCTCCCAGGCAATTTCATGTTTTCCATGAAAACTCACACTTTCATTCATGTGCTTATGCGGTTTTCTAATCATCAATGAGCCTTTCAACACCATTAGCTAGCACAATGTAGCATTAGAACACAGGAGTGATGGTTGCTGGAAATGTTCCTCTGTACCCCTATGGAGATATTCCATTAAAAACCAGCTGTTTCCAGCTAGAATAGTCATTTACCACATTAACAATGTCTAGACTGTATTTCTGATTAATATAATGTTAACTTAATTGAAAAAAGTGATTCTCTTTCAAAAATAAGGACATTTCTAAGTGACCCCAAACTTTTGGACGGTAGTGTATTTTTTTTGTTTGTTTGTTTTGGGTCTTTCTGGTTATTTTGTGTTTCTCAGATTTTTATGCCACTTTGTAGTCATTTTGGCTGTCTTTGTGGTTGTTTTCTAGCTTCTTTTGTTTCTTGCTGTGGTTGCTTTGTTTCTCTTCCATCATGTAACATCACTTGCCCCTGTGTCAGAGTTGGTAGACCCATTCACTAATCCATCCAGTGAAGAAGGAGCTGTGGTGTAGTGACAGTTGAACTAACAGTAGCGGGGCAGTGATAATCCCATTGTGCCTCCACAGAGCTCAGTGCAGAGCCACAGCAGCAGCAGTCCTGTGGATCAGAACAATGGGAGCAGACAGCAAGAACAACAGCTGCCAACTGTAATGAGACTCAGTCCCGTCCAGCAGCTGTAATGAAGACGGAGACACAAGTGTTAGCCTCCAAACTGCCTCGGGCAAACTCGCAGCAAGTGGCCCCCACCTCAGGTAAAGTCACACTGCTCCTTCTAAGAATAATTCCAACACTATGGGCTCCTTTCAAAACACTGAACATCAGGATGGAAAAGGTGCTTCAGACAGTGTTAACTGTGTGTTGTAATGCCTCCATGTCTTGCTGCAGATGTGGTAAACAAGCTCCCAGAGAAGGAAGAGCCAATGTCTCGGACAGCTGTGGAGGAAAAAAGACAACCGGTTGTCTCCAGCTCTGTTGCATCTCATATTCCTGCAGCCAGAATTAATCCACCTGTAAACCCACCTGCCAACAACCCCACCCCCCCGAGACCCACACAGGATCGAACAGAGGACGAAGACAATGAATACGACTCAGATGACGCCAGTAAGAGAATTCTCATTGATTTGTAGAAAGCAAAAGTGTGTGAAATGTTTACTCAGTTTTATCACTTTAAGAAACATTAATAATTATTATTATATGTGCCTACAGCTATAAAAGAAATGCTAAATGTTTATCTTTTTTAAAAGGACATTTGTCTCTAACAGGATTCACATAAAAATGCAGATGGTATATGTTCATTGTGTGAGCATGTTTTTACTCTTGCAGCTACTCTGGGATCGCTGGAGTTCAGTCTCCTCTATGAACAGGAGAACCACGCCCTACACTGCAGTATAGTTAAAGCTAAGGTAAAACAATGGACACATGCAAAACGAGATACAAGACAATCAAGAGACAAGGAAAATCAATATAAGACAGGCTTAGACGCAGCAAGACTGAACAAACAAGACGAGATATTACAAGACAAGATGAGACAACAAGACGGGGCACGTGGGACAAAAAAGTCAAAGCAAGACAAGCTGGAACAGCATCATACAGAACATGGCTAAATTAGATAAAATAGACAAGATGAGACAAGACAAAAAAACACAATATAAGACAAAACAAGACAAGGCATGATGGAATGAGAGAAAATAGGAAACGACATAGACAGGGCCAGACATGACAAGACAGTACAAAACTAAATGCGATAAGACAAGACAAGATAGAACAAGGGAGACAGTAAAAGACATTAGAAGTGAAGACAGGATGGAAAAAGTAATACAGACCAAGATCAAACAGGAAAAGATGGGACAAGATGTGAAAAGACAACATAAGTCATGCAAGACAGGACAGATGAGACAGTGCAAACTGGATGAGACAAAACAAGATCAGACGAAACAGCACAATGTGACAAGAAAATAGACAAAGACAAGACAAAACAACATGAAATGTTGGGACGAAAAAAATAGATATCAAACCAAGATGGAACAATACAAGGCCAAATGTATCAAGACAAAAAATAACTAAACAAAACAAAACAAAAATACAAGAAATATAGAAAAGACATAGAGCAAGACCATCATACAAAAAAGACAGTGGAGGAAAAAACAAGACCAAACAAATAAATGGGACAAGAAAAATGACACAAGATGGAATAATACAGGATGAGGTAAGATAGGACAAGACAACAACAAAAGTTAGGAGGAAAAGATTGGACAGAGAAGACAAAACATGATGGGCCAGAACAATAAAAATGAAGACAAGACAAGACAGGAGAAGACAGGACATGAAAAGGTTAGACAGGGCAAGAAGAACAAGACGAGATGGGACAAGACAAGGTAAGATGAGACAAGAAGATGCAAGAAAAGAGAAGATGGAACAAGAAAATCAAGACAGGATGGGACAGGTGACAACAAGAGACAATAGGACAAGGCAGTATATTGGACAGGACAAACAAGACAAGACAGTGCATGACAAAACAGGACAAGATTAAACAATACAAGATGAGATAAAAGATGCGATAGGAGATGGCTAATCAAGATGGACCAAGACAACAAAAGATGGGACAAGATGAAATAAAATGCATCTAGACAACACTAGATAGGAAAAGATAACCAGACGAGGGACACGTCAAGACGGGGTACAAGCAAATCAGGCCAGGACACGATTGGAACAGAAAAAAAAACCTGGACAAGATGAGATATGGTGCAATGACTAGAAGGTCCTGGGTTCAAATCTCAGCCTGATGTTTTTCTGTGTGGCGTTTGCATGTTCTACCTGGAACAAGAGAAGACGAAACAAGATGAGACTTGATGGGACACAAGATAAGATGGAATAGTACAAGATGAGACAAGACAAGAAATGTCAGAAAGAAAAAAAGGCAACAAAAAACACAAGCTAGATGGAAAAAGACTAGAAAACAAAAGACAAGAAGAGAGAAGACAAGAAGAGACAATATGAAAGAAGGTGGAAAAAGACAAGACAAGATGGGACAAGTGGAAATAAGCTGAGACAGACAAGAAAAGGTGGAAGAAGAAAAACAGGACAGGATGGGACAAGAGAAGACAAGAAAATATTGGCCAAGACAGTAAGATAGGACCAACAAGACAAGACACTGCAGTACAAAGTGGTACAAGATGGAATAATGCAAGCTGAGACGAGACACAACTGGACAAGAGAAAGCGATATGACATGGAACAAATTTGCAAAAGATAGGAGAGTACACAAGGCACAATGGAACTTGACTCAACAAGACAGGAGGAAAAAACACAACACAAGATGGGTAAAATGAAGACAAAACAAGAAAAGGCAGGATGGGAAAAGACAACTAAAAGATAGACAAGATAAGACAGAATGGAACTAGACAAGACAAAACAGGTCAAGATGTGACAAGACAGATTAGAGAAGACAAAACAAGACAAGAGAGATGGGACATGATAAAAAGAGACAATGCAAGGTGAGATGGAGCAAAAAGAAGAAGACAGGATGGGACAAGAGGACAAGGAGAGAAAAGATAAGACAAGACAGGTCAACTGGGACAGGACGAAATAAGACAGGACAAGACAAATTCCAGTGGGACAACAAAAGACAAGAGAAGATAGCAAAGGACATAGTAAGACAGGATAGACACGACAAGCTACATGACAAAATAAGACAAAACAAGGAAAGAAAAGAGAAGACAGAACAAATAGGGAATAGCAAACAAGATCAGATGGAATAATATAAGATGACAAGACCAATCATGTGAATACAAGATGAGACAAGACAGAAGAAATTGGACGAAAAAAGAAGATAGGACTAAAGAAGACAAACATGACAATTGGACAAGATGAGACAAGATAACAGAAATAAAGACAGATTGGACATTAAGGAGAAGACAGGATGGAACCCGAGAAAACAAAACAAGATATAACAGGACAGATGAGTAAAAAAAAAAAACAAGAATGAGAGAAGCTAGGTAAAGACGTTGCAAAACAGGACGAACAAGGTAAAACAGCACAGGACAAAACGTGACAAGATGAAACAATGGAAGATAGGACAAGACTGGACAAAAGAAAACAAACAAGGTGGGACAAGATGAGACAAAATGGGACAAGAAAACACAGTTTAGGTTGGGACAGGAAAGACAGGACAAGAGGGATGAGATGAGATAGGACAAGACAAGATTGGACAAGGCAAAAAGGGAGAAGAGGGATGATAAAGAACAAGGCATTATGGGACAAGAGAGGAGTAGAGAAGAAGACATGGTGCAAAACAGGACATCATAAAAATAAACAATACAATTTCTGCCGAACCTGAGAGTTGTTCTTCCTTATGTGTCTCAGGGTTTGAAGCCGATGGACTCAAATGGACTTGCAGACCCATATGTTAAACTGCACCTGTTACCTGGAGCCAGTAAGGTACTTGATCATTTATTTACCGCCTGATGTTTTCATTACAAGAACTGGACAACAAACTAAGCTTCACACACCTATACCATCTTAAAAAGTAAATGTGCCACTCAACTATTTTGTTTTATCAATCTTTGTTTTCAGTAATTACTTACAAATCTGACTTTGTGGCTTTGTAGCTACTAATAGTGCCTGTCATCATTGAAGAAGATGTTGGGCTGCATTTATTCAATATGGGATTGTCACGGCATTAAATATATAAGTTTAATTAACTGGACAATTGTTTATGACATAAAGAATTGCTGTTATTGTTGAGTGATTGCTGAATAATGTGCTTGATTGCAGCCAAGCGTTTGATAATTAGGTGAACACTGGTTCTTCAGTTAATCCTCAGTTTCTCCTCTCACCTGAACATCTAATCTGAATGTCTTGTCTTCAGTCCAACAAACTTCGCACCAAGACACTGAAAAACACCCTGAATCCAGTGTGGAACGAGACTCTGGTCTACCATGGCATCACGGATGATGAAATGTCACGCAAAACTCTCCGGTAAGATTAACCTTAACCAACTTTGCTTCCCTGTTGTTCCATTTACATCACAAAAACAGTTGCTTCATAGAGTTGACGGTCTGTCTCCAGGCTGTCAGTGAGTGATGAGGACAAGTTTGGACACAATGAATTCATTGGAGAGACACGAGTGGCCCTGAAGAAATTGAAATTCAACCAGAAGAAGAACTTCAATGTTTGTTTGGAGAGAGTGATCCCGGTAAGCCTGAGGTCGACACTGATAGCCTATATAGCCACAAAATGGATTATGAAATGCAGTGTATTTGACTCAAAGGATCATTCCACCCAAATCACCCAAACTGTGAAATTTAAGAAAATTTCTCATTATTGTCTTGTTTTTTTTTGTTTTTTTTTTTTTACTGTGTTGTTAAAATCTAAATCAGGTGTAAGATCCCTTCTCATCTGACTTTGAGGTACTCAGAAAAGCTTTAGCTTAGCTTAGCTTAGCTTAACATAAGGACTGAAAACAGGAAGGATCACAGTTGAGAAAATTAATAGAAATGGCAAAACAAGAAAAAACTATTCAATTTGTATTCAAGTATATGCTCGTTTGAGATGATTTTTGACTTCATGCAAGACAGAAAGACATTTTCTGGACAAGTTCCAGTGAAGAAAACATTTGACCGGACTGATCAGCTGTTTCTACTTCTTTCGGTCTTCACATTTGACCATCACAAAACATGGCTGGCAACCTTGTTTTGTAACAATTGACATACAACTGGTTTTATCTTCGACTTCTTGTGCTCTAGTTATTAATGTCATGTAGACTATACCGCCACCTTCTGATGATTATATGCAGCATAATTTACTTGCTCTAGAGAAGTTAATAGAAATAAGGTGAAATCCCATTTTCTTTTGATTTTTTTTTTTTTTTGCAATGTTTCAAAGGTTTGCTTCAAATTCATTTGCCTCTTCACACTTCACAAGATTACTGAGAGGTAATCAGGCAATCAGCAGAGATCCAGGCACTTCAGCTTTTTTATAGACTTGATAAGATATGTAACTTGTTATTTATAAAGCTTTAAGCAGACCAGCTGCTCACTACGCTATTCAGCTGGCTGTATAACTCCATATTAATGGCACAAATAAAAAGCAAGAATGCAAATAAATAATAACTAACAAAAATTAGAAAAAAAATAATTTCTATTTTGCACACAGAATTTTCTTTGTACTTGATAATATAAAAATGGTTCAGGTTGTGTTGAAGATGATGATGGTCTTCTCTCTGCAGGTGAAAAAGTCTGTGGGAGGATCAGTCCGTGGCATGGCTCTCTATGAGGATGACGTAAGACCCTCACGTGGATCTCCTTCTATTGCATTAGATATTATTGACTTTGTTTTTCGATAAATTTATAATAATTCAAATGTAAACCTATATATAACTCTGGATTTTCTAAGATAGAATCATTGAAATCCATGCGTGTTTGTCACAAAAGATCCCCCAAACAATCATGTATTTTGATTTTTAGATTTTTTGAAGGTCTTCTGGAAATATGACAAATCAAATGGGTCAAAAATAAACATACAGCAGTTTGAATTCTAAGTTTTGGTGATGTAGAACGTTATGTTAATCACATTTTCTTAGTCCCATGGCCTTTTAACTTCATGTGATTGATTATAATTGACTACAGCTGGTGATTCCTCTGAGCCAATTTAAATAGGCTCTATTTCATACACTCATTAGACTTGGCCACAAACACTATAGTATGAATGTCTAAGGTGCTGAATGTGAAAATATAACATTATAACTTAAAGAATACATATTTTTTAGCCAAAACCAATGAGGAATTGACCCCTTATATTCAACAGACATCTGCAACAACAGTACATACATACAACCAGAAATACCAAAATAAAGCAGGAAATAATTAACATGTGACCAAGGAGAGGGAGCCAGGTGTGACAAACACAGTTTTGCAGGTTCATTTATAATTTATTTGCTTGTTTCAGGATTGTGCTGTGTGTTAAATACAGATTTGTAGCTGAAACCCCCATTGCATTTGATACAACTATAATATTTCTTTTAACTTCCATCTATCTATAGATTCCTAAGGTTTTGATTGAGCAGCCTTATATTTTTATTGCAGGGCTAGATTTAGTCCATTGGTGATCATTTACCCACCACTGTTTATACTGTATCTTATTACTTTGTGCTGCAGTGGATACTGACCTTTTAAAGCAGATCGGAAGGATGTAATCGATCCGCATCAAGTTTCTTCATCCGTGTTTCTGCTCTCAGTTACATTTATGTATCACATATAATGGTAGGATAGGAATTAATTTTGTCCCTGCTATCATGTTTCCTTACACAAAAATGATCCACACAGTGAGTTATACAAAATATAAATTTGAGAAAAAAAATGCTCAGCATCAGTAGATACTGTGTTTAGAAATACTGCAAAGCAGAGCATTTTATTAATCCGCAACTAAAAGCTGTCCCCAGTAAATATGATTGCTTCTGTTAGAGTAGATTTGCATGGAACTGTAGCTGTTTTAGGGAATGCCTGAGCCCTTTTAAAACAATGAAATCACAGATTTGTTTTTAAAGATTTATATCTACTGTAGGAAACAATAGGCTCAGGGCTAAGAGGTGAGCTTAGGCAGTCTGGAAGTATACCACATTGCTGGTTTTGTTCTTTTCATGGGATTTGCTACTAATACCAAAAATGTCAGCCATATCCTTTCAGTATCTTAAAAGGAATAATGCAGAAAAAGTGTGCACACGTTACAAAATGCTAGTGTAAATGCAGTTAGCCCTATTGCATAATAACATACATGTAGATAATTTTGTACGTAAGCACAGCCATTATCCTCCATTAGTGGATATTATAATAATCGCAATGTAATCCCCGCAGATATGTGCACAGGTTAAATCAGCTTTGGGATCAGTAAAATACTGTTAATGTGTTTTTATGTGCATTGGTTTTATGTGTAATATGTGTGTGTGCAGCTTCAAGAAGGCGAGGACTCGGAGGAGAGGGGTCGTATCCTGGTATCACTGATGTACAGCAGCCAGAAGAGTCATCTCATAGTGGGCGTGGTCCGCTGTGCACACTTGGCTGCCATGGACTCCAACGGATACTCAGACCCGTTTGTTAAAGTGTATGTGAAGCAGAAGCAACCCCTATTACATAGACATGCTTAAGTATGGTTAGGGGACGGCTCGACATTTTCAATTAGATGACAATATCAATATCACTCTAATTTCTATATGGTAAATATGAACGAGTGTCAGTAAGGACCAGTAGTCAGTTAGCTTAGCTTAGCACAAAGACTGGAAACAGAGGAAGCAGCTAGCTTGGCTCTGTCCAAAGCTAACAACATCTATGAGATCCTGGGTAACACAATATATTTTGTTGGTATAATCTGTACTCAAAACACCAAAATGTAAAAATTTGTTTCGCATAGCCAGACAAATCTCTAGTGCTGACATGACACTATGTAGAATGGTCTGACTGCACCTCATTATTTTTCAGCTACAGGACAACAAAAAAGGTCTTGCTATTTTATATTTCTTTAAACCAATGACTATCATCTTGGGCGTTCACTCAAAACTAATGACAGGGAATTGTTTTGGTGGAGGGAGGCAAGTACTGCCATTAAAGTGGCTTGATTGAAAAAAATAATGGAAGTGCCTTACTGTATGATCCAAATTTTCATCAAAACCTGAGACTTTCAGCTTACTGGTCGCTGCCTTGAGCTTTTCATTGTTTCCTATAGCAAAGCATTTAGAAAACAATGACAATCTTATACCCACAGCCTATGTCTGGTGAGTCAGACTATTCTCAGCATAACACCCAGCGGACACACATTTTTGATGCTGCATCTAGGAGGTGAGCTGCTGCCTCAAAGTGTCCTTCACTTTATGTCTCTCAGCATCTTGTTCACAAGTGACAGGAAAATGAAGCCTTGAGATGGACAGACCGATCACAGTGGCAGCAGGAATGCAGCCGTTGTACCAGACAGTCATGCCTTTGTCCTTCTTAAAAGATGTCGAATTTGACCTTTTCAAACTTATTTATGGATTTGTTAAATCCAGCACATATATTTTAATTATTTCTGCTCTCTTGTGTTGTAGATGTCTGAAGCCAGACATGGGAAAGAAAGCTAAAAACAAGACACAAATCAAAAAGAAGACCCTCAACCCAGAGTTTAACGAGGTTAGTCCTTTCTGAACGGTTGTATTCTTCAGTCATCTGCTCACTCAGATTTCACTCTTAGCTTTTGTAATAAACGTTGTCTTTTCTTGTTTCATCACTGTGTTTCAGGAGTTCAGTTATGAGATAAAGCATGCTGAGCTTGCCAAGAAAACCCTTGACATCTCAGTTTGGGACTATGACATGGGGAAATCCAATGATTTCATTGGTAAGTACTGATATTGGCTTGAAGTCACATTTTTCATCCTCATTCTATTCAATGCATTTTATATTTAGCCGTTCTCCTGGGCAAGGTTTGAGACATGGAGATGCTTGTCTTTGAAATATCTGAGCAACTATTGGTTGGATTGTCTTGAAACCTGTCTCAGACATCCATGGTTTTCCAATGACCTCACTGACCTCACATCAGTGTTTCCTAACTGGATTGGTGCAAAATTTTGCACATTCAAGGATGGAAGCTGACATGTTCTAATGGGATTCCAGAGGCAACTTAAGGTTGATATTAGTAGTTTTCAGTTAAATGTTTGAAAAACTATTGGATAAATTGCTTTGAAATTTGGTCCAGACATTAGCATTCCTTTCAGGATGAACTGTATTAACTTTAGCAATCCAAAACCTTTGCAGAACTTTATCCAGTACCTACTAAACTGTAATTTGTCTTTAGTACAAATTAGCAAATAGTAGCATGTCAACACACAAAGGTGGCTGAGGAGTATACATAACATCAACATAATCACATTAGCATTTAGCTTAATGTGACCTCACACTGATTTATGACTATAGACTGTTAGTATTGTACATTAATAGCAATGCTAACTGCTTAGCTATAGAAAGAGCAAAGTTGCTCTTTCGGTAGGTTACATCTTTGTTACATGCCCAAGTAACGCGGTGGAGTTATGTGATGATCAGTGTTGGTTTGTTTGTCTGTCTGTTAGCAACATTACTCAAAAACTTGGCAAAGGGCATCAGAGAAGCCAAGGGCAAATAAAGGCAGCAAATAGAGGGGCACTTTGAGAACAACGACCCCCGCAGCATGTGGCAGGGTATTAAATCCCTGACTGACTACAAAGAAAACAACATACAGATCAGTCAGGACGGAGATCTCCCCGATATCCTGAACCTCTTCTTTGTTCACTTTGACAAGCAGCAAGGAAGAGCGCAGCCTGCTGAAAGAACCCAGCACAGGGGGGAGCCTACACTCACTTTCCAGCTACACCAGGTGAGATCCGCCCTGAAGCAGATCAATCCCACAAAAGCAGCAGGACCGGATGGAGTGGCAGGCTGCCTACTGAGGTCCTGTGCTGACCAGCTGGCTGAGGTGTTCACAACAATCTTCACCCTCTCCCTACAACAAGCTGCAGTCGCCACCTGCCGAAAAATCCACCACCCATCGTCCCAGTGCCCAAAAATTCTGCCATCATAACCCTCAATGACTACCGCCCAGTCGCTCTCACCCTGGTTATTATGAAGTGCTTCGAGAAGATGGTGCTGGCACACATCAAGAGAAGCATCCCTACAGATCTCGACAGCCATCAGTTTGCGTACCCGACAAACAGATCTCCAGAGGATGCTGTTTCAGTTACACTTCATACAGCCCTAACCCACTTGGAGCAGCCGGATACTTACGTTAGGTTGCTCTTTGTGGATGTTAGCAGTGCCTTCAATACTGTAATCCCCCATAAACTAGTACATAAACTCATCAACCTTGGACTCTCCACGACACTATGCTCATGGATTATGGACTTCCTGACCAACAGGCCTCAGAATGTCAGGATGGGGAAACTGACATCCAGCACCATAACCATGAACACAGGCACACCTCAGGGGTGTGTTCTTAGTCCAGCACTCTTCACCCTCTTCACCATGGACTGTGTCCCCACCCACTCCTCCAACACCCTGATAAAGTTTGCCGACGATACCACGGTGGTAGGCCTTATCAGGGACAACAATGAGACCTGGTACAGGCAGGAGGTCCAACATCTGGCAGGGTGGTGTGCAGACAATGACCTGATCCTCAACACCACCAAAACAAAGGAAGTCACCATAGACTTCAGGAGGACCAGAAGAGTCGTGCAGTCCCCACTCCATATCAGTGGAGAAGAGGTAGAGAGGGTGGACTCAGTCAGATTCCTTGGCATGCACATTACCAAGGATCTGACATGGACACTAAACACCTCCAAACTGGTGAAAAAAGCCCAGCAAAGGATGTTCTTCCTGAAGAAGCTGAAGCAGGCTGGTCTGGCCCCACAACTGCTCAGAAACTTCTACAAAAGCACCATGGAGAGCATCCTCTGCCAGGGCTGCACAGTGTGGTACAGTTCCTGCACAGCAAAAGACAGACAGGATCTGTCCTGGGTGGTAAAGGTGACACAGAAGATCGTGGGAGCTGAGCTCCTGGACCTGGACTCTGTGTGCACTAAGCGCATGCAGAGAAGAGCACGGGTCATCTGCATGGACCTCAGCCACCTATAGGACACTCCCTGTTTGTGCCCCTGCTGTCAGGGAGGAGGTACCAGGCCATCAGAACATGGACTACCAGGCTGAGGAACAGCTTCTACCCAGAGCTGTTGCCTCCATTACACCACTACATCTCCTCCTTCTCCCACCCCCCTGCCCCCACAAACAAGCACAACCCAGAGATGGAACTCTTACCCTCCCCCCACCCTCCTGCTCTCAAACAGAGACTCACTGATGGACAATAATCATTTTAATGTACAATAACCATTTCATACCAAGCATTTTACTTGAATCAGACACTTTAAAGCAGATGTTGCACCTCATTGCACTACTACACTTTTACACTTCTTTTAAATACTTGTTTCTATTTACTTGTATATATTATATATATATGTGTATATATATATATATATATATATATATATATATATATATATATATATAAAAATAAAAACAACATAGTATAACAAGCAACGAACAGCTGTATAAAACAAGTATATATATATATATATATATATATATATATATATATATATATATATATATATATATATATATATATATATATATATATATATATATATACTTGTTTTATACAGCTGTTCGTTGCTTGTTATACTATGTTGTTTTTATTTTTTTGGAAGTGCCAGCAAAGTCTCGTTTCAGAAATGCACTGACAATAAATATCCTTGAATCCTTGAAACGGACTAATGGATTTAGATGAAATTTTCAGGGAAGGTCAGAAATGACACAAGGACCAACTGGTTTGATTTTGGCAGTGATACGGCTTATAGCCTGGATCTATGGATTGGTTAAAGATTTCTGTATCATTGCGAGATAGCGGAACGGTGTCACTGTAACTATGACAAGTGAACACTACATCAGCTGCCTGCTGACGATCACATGATTGTGATCCTACCACAAATCAATCACAATTTTTTTTAAAGATTTCATCTGTTGGAAATGATACAACTGAGCAGCCTTGGTGGAGAACTGTGCTCTTTGAGTGCTTTTCTTGTTGTGACTTTTGTCCAGACAAAACATCTCCACAATTACTGGATGATGACCAGAAAAATTCATAAACAAAGGTTCCTGTCAGGAAAAACTGGTGATTCCCTGACTTTTTAAATTCTTCCATCCGTTTTCTGTTTATAAATAAATACATGCACAACTAAAGACATTCCCATCACCCTTAGCTATACACTATACTTTGTTTTTCGAAGAGGTTTGCATGCTGACAGGCATCATAGCTAATATATTAGCATATCTGAATTGTCATTGTGAGCATGTTGACATCTGTTATTTATTCAAAGCAATGAAGCACCTAAATACAGTCTCACAGAGTGTGATGAGCAAAGTTTTAGTAACGGCCAATTCATGGTTCCTGAGGGTCATTATGAAATAAATTTGATCATCCTCAGATGTCTGCAAAGCTCAGAAAGGTCTGATCTCTCTTTTCCACCATGATACTTTCAGGTCTGGTTTAGAGTCTGTGTCTGGAACCATTTTTTGTGTTCTGATGGCCAAAAAATCCCTCACCAAAAAAGAGTTCTTAGCCAGGAAAACTGATTGTTACTGGTCTGAATCAGCTGCTTACATCAGGAGATAGGTCAGGCCAGTCTCTCTTGTCGTCTTGTCTCTGCTCTGTGTAAACAAAGCCTGGAGTTCACCTGAAAACTCTCTACATTTTTGTCATGGGATGGTTGGTTGCACCTGCCCCAGTCATGTCATCTCAAAGTTTAGTTTTTTTTTCTTCTGGTCTTTCCAGAAAAAATCTGGTTCAGAGAAACTATTTCTTTTGGGTGATTTTTTGAAAGATCCATGAAGAATAAATGGATTTTGATGAAATATCATGATTTTAAACCTAGATTTGGTTTAAGTATCCTGACAGAACCACACACCACACGTGACTAGTTTAAGTGCCACCGGAAAGTGTGCAACATTAGTGCCTTTAGATAGAAGAGTATGTTCAGAATGAGATGGATAACTGAAAAACATAGCTATTATAATGCTTTCTTTCTTGTCTGATTTCAGGGGGGTGTCAGTTAGGCATCCAGGCCAAAGGAGAATGCTTAAAGCATTGGTATGAATGCCTCAAGAACAAAGACAAGAAGATTGAGCGCTGGCATGTTCTGCTAAATGACAACACCGTCCAGTTCGAAGACTGAAACCTCTCCTGCTGTTATCTGTATTTTCTTTCCATCTTGTTCTCCCTGTAGAATATTGTCTTCCAGTGAGTACCGACGTTTCCTCCCTGCTTTTATGTAGTGCAATGTGAGAGCTGCATTTCCAGCAGTTTACAGGTGACCAAGATGGATGTCGACCTATCTGGGCTTTTTGTAAAAAAAAAAACAAAAAAAAACAAACAAAAGAGGAAAGCTTATGATATCACAAACTGTCATATCAGAAATAACCCACACCAGTGCTGCGGTTAGAATTCAACTGAGCAATTATCATGTTTTGTGGAGTACATAAAACCCTTGTTATCATGAAGTTGGTTGTTATGACGTGTGCTGAGACCCAGCAGCGGGAATTCAAAGTTTCTATCTCTGACCTCTTTCCTCCATGTTTATCTGTGTTTCTATCACATCAGATCACGTGTTACGAGCTCATCCTCCACGCTGTTCATACATCACCAAGTTCAAGCACAAGTTTATTTATGTAGCATCTTATCAGACACAGCGGCTTTCCACAGAGCTGTACAGGCAAAGATAAGAACAATATGCATTTAAAATAAAATTACACACAAGTTTAAAACAGCATTTATAGAATAAATAAAAGGGTCATAATAATTAAAAACTGCAAAAAGCGCAGTCTTTAGTTTTAAAAATAGCTCTTCTGTGAAATACTTTTACTGAAGTGCTCTGCATGAGCACAGTTTTGTGTTACTTATACTTTACTTAAGTATCTTTGTTTTTCTCCTACTTCAGACTTCCTTACCACTCTGTTTCAGAGGCTAATATTTCACTTTTCACCTGCAAATTTAGTTTAATATTACACAATCTAATCAATTATGATGTAATGTTTTAGATTAAGATAAAACTTTATTGATCAATGAGGGGAAATTCTCAGACAGCTGAGCAGATAAGATAATTACCTTTACAAGCTCCAACATTACAGTTATTAACTTAATGACGCATCAATAATCATAGAACAATTATATCAGATACATAATGCCAATCGCCTGATGAGCACTTTTACTTTAAAGATTCATTTATTTTGTTTCTTTTAAACCTTGGAGATGACAAAGAGGGACAACCATTATTTAATAGCTTAATAGCAATAAAAGTAAAATACATACTTTAGCAATGCTAAAAAACATAGTTTATATGTGGATGCTAATAAAATTTTTGAAAAAAGTAAATAAAATTTAAATGCAGTACTTTTGCTTGTAACTGAATAGTTCTACTCTGAGGTATTTCTGAGAGGCCGACTACGAGGGTATGTTTGCATTTTTCTTGTTACTATGACTTGAATTTTTAGTCTGCTGATTGTATTGACCTATTTTGCATGTAATAATGCATGAACAATGTCTATAAGTAAAAGCCCATATTTCCATGCAATAATTTATTTATATCCAAAACCTACCAAACTGGTTTTATCACTTGATCAAATCAGTCATACTTTGTTTACATATCACAAGCCATGCATTAAATACAACTGAAAGTGGTGAACCTAAAGAGTTTAATTAAGAAACAAAGTACAGAACATTAAAAATAATAATGAAATGAGGAACAAGAAATGACAGTAAAATTACAAGGTGAAGTAAAAACACAGCAGATTAAAGTCAAGCTAAAAAGGTGAGTTTGAAATATTCTTTTAAGATATTCACATTCACAGGCTGGAGTCATAAACCCTAAAGGCAGCCGTGATGGAGTCAGACAGTTCAGTGCTATTCATGCTGAGACTGTCACTCACACAGTTAAACATTAATTAGTTTGCGGCATAATTACTGTATTCCAATCTGTAGATGTTTTGGTCACTTACTTTTGTCATTACTTCATGCATGACTGCAAAGCAGAAGTACACAATAAAGATTAACATCCAATATAAAAGAAGCTTTTTAAATGAAGAAAAAAACAGAATCTGGAATGTTGTGCTTTAGTTTTAATTTCGTTCATTTGATTTAAATTATATTAGTGTTAGGAAACGGGTTGTAATTGTACAAAAATGTCAGAAACAAGAAATACAAAACCTATAACTGCTTAAAAAAAATTTAACACTGGTTTACTGAACCAGCTATGGCCATGTTTTTCTTAAAGAGATCTATCTACACTGCTGCAAGAGGCTGCACCCTACTAATAAAAAAGTAAAACTAACTAAAAAAAAGTCAATTTAATATTCTCTCAAATAAGAAAATAAAAATCAAGTAAGTTGCAACATTTACAAAATGAAGCTGTCCTGTACTTGTAACAGTGCAACACAAAATATTCTCTCAAATAAAAAATACATACAATCATATTCATCCATCCATCATCTATACACCGCTCAATCCTCATTCACACCTACGGGCAATTTAGAATGATCAATTAACCTCAGCATATTTTTGGACTGTGGGAGGAAGCCGGAGTACCCGGAGAGAACCCACGCATGCACAGGGAGAACATGCAAACTCCATGCAGAAAGATCCCGGGAAAGCCGGGACGCGAACCAGGGATCTTCTAGCTGCAAGGTGAAAGTGCTAACCACTACACCACTGTGCAGCCCTGCCATACGATCATATAATATCTAAAATACATAATAAAAAGTGAAGCATTTACAAAATGAACTACTTGAATTATGCCATTACTGTCAGGTAACTCTCTCAGCAGCAGACAGCAGATATTGGAAACGCTGTAGACAACTGTGTTTATTAGAAAGAGCTGCTGTGACTTGCTGGCTGAAATGTGGACAAGAGGGAACTTAATAATGGGACTAGATTCCTTTCAGCATGTGTTATCAGTCTGTTTTAGTGTGGTCTCATGGCCACTGTTATAGTAATATAGTGTTTGTTATCACTTTTGTTATCACTCTGGCCTGGTCTGACTTGTTAGCAAGAGGCTACGTACATACCACAGGGAGCCGGGTTTGTCCTTTACTTACTTTCTTTCTCGCATCGCTGGTTTTCACATTCAGGTAATAGTGTCTAAAAAGAGTGAGCAAGTTCAACGAACAACCAGCTACATACTTAGATCAACAATGCCGGCACTCAAGTTTCATCTAATCCTCCTGTCTTTGTCCATCATTACTGTAGGTAACTGAGAAACTGTTCCCAAACACAACACTTCTATGATGGTTGAGGCTCTTCAAGTGCTAATTGGTCTGTGGTTGCCATGACTACAAAGTTTCAAATTGATTTCAACACACACAAAGCATTCTGTAGGTGATAACAAACATATACAAAATGATCATAAAGAGACACCACATGGCTACAACAATATGCAAAATGACAACAGACATCAAATATCATGTGTAGCCCATTTTGAGCAGCGGCTCCAATAATCATGTACACACACATGCCAAACCATAAGTCTAGCAATATAAAGCTTTGATACAAATACACTTGCAGTCCTAGTTAGAAAATAACCCAAGTTGTGTGTGTGTGTGTGTGTGTGTGTGGCCCTCCGTCACGCTTCACTCTAGGCTGTGTGAGGTGAACAGACAGGAGACCATGGCCACCTCTTAGCGCCACCTGTGGCCTTCGCTTGACAACCAGACTTTAGAAAAACCGAAGAAACCACAACTAGACACCAGAGAAATGCAGTGGGTACATGTCTTTAAACCATGTCAGACAGACATAAATAGGAAAAAAACAACAACAACAACAAAAAATCTAAAACACCCATGCATACAAAATAACATACTAGGCTGGAATGTTCATATTGGGCTAGCTTTGTCACACAAACTAATGAGAATGATCTGTTCACAGCTAGGTAGGTTGAAGCTAAACCTAAAAGTTTTTTTTTGAGGCTCTATTTTAACCCGCTTCATCACCATGGTAACAGATGCTGCACAGCTAACCTGCTCCAGAGGAGTTTCTGATTGGCTGTTAGAAGCGCCACCCTTTGACCAGGTTGTAATATCATTATATCTGCAAACCTGTTAAGCAGTACATTAATATTGCCACAGACTAAGGTCATGTAGTTGCAGCAGGCAAACTGTATGCATCGTGTTGTCATGGAATCCTTAATGTATTCAGTTGGTGATGCAGAAAATGCAGAAATGGGTGTCCAGGAAACATGTTGCTGCACTGATTCATATTTTGTTCAGAGTTTACTTACTTGTTATTTAAAACAAAATGAATTATGAGAATTTCATATTTTCAGACCGGCAAATTCAAAAAAACCAAAAAAAACTCCATTTCCCCCTAGAAGCCATGTAAGGGTTCAGTATCTCCAGAAATATAACTCCCACAGTCACAACATTTAGCGAAGGCACAGACTAAATTGTTTTTAACTGATCCAAGTGATTGAATGGCTAGAGCAAGGGGCCATTTAAAAAAAAAAAGATCTTAGTCTTTGGTTGATTTTTCACTGCCTTTTGAAGCCTCTAACATCTGTAGAATTTGTTGTGTGATTGTATGGCGGGCCAAGGTAAATGAAGCCAGTATTTGAAGATCATCTTCAAGCTGTCAATTCTTAGACTCAAGGTAAACACTGAGCATCAGCCCTTCTTCTTTACTACCACAACATTAATTACATTTTTGTTACTGTGCATACTTATTGTGCATTTTGTTAAATATTAAATGGTATAATGACAGGATGTGGGGGGAAAAAAACTATTATGTTGTTGTTGTGAAATGCATTTCTGATGCAGATAACACCTTCTCCTGTGCATATATGAGCTTTCTGTCAGTCTAAAAGGAAAAAGACCAAAATGCTTCTGCATGACATTTTATTGTGATATTATCATGAGAATAAATCTGATTATACAGTGGAATTTGTTCCACAAATCTACTGAAGTATTCCTCCATAGATCTCCACTGGGTTCTGTAAAGCATCTTGAGACAATCTGAATTGTAATTGGCACTATATAAATAATACAGAATTGAATTGAATCTATTGGATTGACATGCTTTAATGCCAGGTTCAGTGTCTTCAGGTACATGTTTCTCTCTGTACTCTGTATTGATGCATGTATGAACTAATATTGTAGCATATATGTGGCTAAATAAAGACATGATGGCACTTCCGTGATGTTTCTTTTGTGACATGGCAGAAACTTTGTCTGAATCAGGCGACGTTTGAGCCAATCAGCTCAGTCGGACACGCAGCTGAGAATTTTGTGAACTTTGACTTCTCTTGATAAAGCGCCTTTTCTCCAAGTGGGTGAAAGTTTATGGACCTGTTCCAATCTGAAAAACCTGACCTTGAATCAGATGTAAGATGTAATCTACCTTTTTCATTCCAGTAGGGAGGTTCCATCTGGCAGGAGCCCAAATATTTACATTTCACAAGAAGGCAAATCAATACAGTTAATCTGAGCTAACCTCCAAGCCTCCAGACAGCAGAGCAGGAAAAAACAGCTTGTAAATGTTTTGAATTATGCTTTAAAATCCACACCTGTACTTCATTTGGTCAATCAACATGTAAGGAATATAGTGAAAATCAGTCCTTTAATAAGTCTACTGTCAGCACAACAATATATAGCTTCAGACAATGGTACTAATTTTTAATACAAGACAAATCAACTGCAAAGAGACAGAACCACTACAAAGGTGGCAAAAGATTGGAAAGAGAGATGCAAAATGACTCAATGTGACTTCAAAAAGATGCAAAATAAAGACAAAAAGACAGCAAATGGCTACAAAAGGTGCTAAAGGACTACAAAGAAGAAGAAGACAAAGAGATACTATACAGCTACCAAAAGGTGCAAAATGATGAGAAAGATGCACAAAGTGAAAACAAAAAGACAAATTTCATCAAACAGCCGCCACAAAGATGCAAAACATTGATTCAAAGCTGCCAATTGGCTATAACAAAATAGAAAATGACTATAGATAGAGACACTAAAAAGGTGCAAGATAATGATAACAACACATGAAATGACTGCAAGTAGTAAAGACACAACAAATAGCAGCAGAAGGATGCAAAACGATGCAAATAGTCATAAAATAACTATAAAGAGACCCAAAATAACAATGTAGAAAGACAGGAAGACACCACATAGACACAGAATGATGACAGACTAAGAGAAACTGTGGACATTGCAGTGAGTAACGTTAAAGCAGTGATGGTTCCAGACTTGTATAATAATGTGTCTCATCACAGGGTGAAGAAAGTGAGAATAAATCACAATCAAGAAGCTGAAGAAACCTCCATCTGTAAATCAGCATGGATTGATTAGCTTCTCACATTATCACTCAGCATGTGTGTTTGTGTTTGGGGTGTGTCGGTCACTTATCAATAGTAGTCACATTTGCAGATTGATATGTTGGGTGTATGAGTGGGAGTGTATTGTCAATATGTCCTGATCACTGGCAGAGATGTGGAGCAGAGAGAGAGAGAGAGAGAGAGAGAGAGAGAGAGAGGAGGCTGGCAGGTCACATGGCTCATCTGTTTATTTTAGATCCTCCTCCTCTCATTTAAAACCCACCAGGAGTCAGTAAATCTGTCAGAAAGTCCTCACTGACTCACTTTGTTTCACATTTAAAGCCTCTTTCATTCAGCTCCTCTGGTCACCATGACGCGCCCTGCTGCTCTTCTCCTCATGTTAACATCATCCTTCCTGAGCTGCACCGCAGCAGCAACAGCAGTTTCCATATTCTGCACTTGGACTAAAGTTTCTCCAGATGAACAAGAAGTGCACTACATTTTCCTGCGGCAGGCCGCTGCATCTCTGCGGCTGTACCACAGCTCCTGGTCCGGCCAGCGCGCTCTGCGCAGCTGCGCCTGGAGCGACGACGCAGCGGTGATCCACAGCTACTTGGCTTTGTGCCGGGAGCGCACGCAGGAGTTTTCAGATCATCCAAATGACAACTTCGATTTGGACTCCATGTTTGTCGGGGAGGAGGAGCAGTGCGTCTCTCTGGCCTCTCCGGGGGTCGGCGAGCAGGCAGGGAGGAGGCCAGTGAGGAGCGTCGGTGGTCCGGATCGAGGTGAGAGGTCAGAAGTCAGGATCCATCAGCGTGTGAAGCGCGGCTTCATTGTACCTGGAACTCTGTGGTGTGGATCTGGAAACAAGGCGCCATCCTATGCAGATCTGGGTATGTCAACTCTTCATCCTTCGCTATGAGGTTATTTGAACTTGATAGATATGTGCAGGCAGTGGTTCTCCTACAAATGAGGTCTATGGAAGAATTCAAGAGGTTACCATATGCAAAATCATAAAAAATGTTAACAAAACTCAAAATGAAATGATAAAAACATTAAAAGATGGCTAAACAAAAACAAAATTATTAACAAAATAGATTTAAAAACCAAATAAAAAATATACAATAGATTATATAGAAAAATCACGAAATTATAATAAGTTTAAAAAAAATAATGAATCATTTTAATTAATTTATTTGTTCCTGCTATAAGTGTAATTTTAGTTAATGCAAAATGACAAAAATTCTCTTGTTTTCATTGTCTTATGCCTGACAAGATAAGTTTTTCTGAGAAGTTTGAAAGCTGCATGTGTTTACTGGCAGTCTTTTTCTTCTTCCCTGTCTTCGCTGGTGCACCACTGCCATCTGTAGATCAGTGTAACACTGTGAAGCCCATCAACTCAATATAAATGATGAACATAAAAAGTGAATGCACGTGTCCAGAAACTGTATTCTTTCTAACAGCCAGCAGGAGGCGACTCCTCTGGTTGCAAAAACTGTATAAGCTGTAAGTCTGAGAAAATGACTTCTCTTTTATTTTGTTTCCTCAGTAGTTGTTTTCCTAATGAGTTTATGGTGTCAGGTTGTCCAACCAAACGCCATCAAGGAGTGGCAAAATGATGACAAAGACACAGAAAACTACTACAGTGAGCCACCAAACAGTTCCAAATTGATGCAAAAATGATTAAAAACAAACACAAAAGGACTACAGAGTACCAGACACCATGTGGCTGCAAAAAGCTTCAATATGGCCACAAAGAGACAGAATGATGATAAAGAGTAACACAACATTGACAAAGAGACACAAATATGACTACATAGAGAGACAAACAAACAAGACATCAAATGGCTGCAAAACAATAGATAATTATGACAGAAAATGACAACAAGGAGACACAAATGGCCTACAGTGAGAATCAGACACGAGTTTATAGTCTCAGTTGCTAGTTTCAAGTCTCTTTAAATACTGCATTATGTTCATTTTGTAAGTTATGGTTCTACATAGAGGAAAATCAACCATCAAGCAGGGAATGCTTTAGGACAGCTGCTACCTTGTGACTGACATGTTGCCCTCCAGTTCTGGGTCTAATTTAACCCTCACTTGTCACATCTGGCCTCAGAAAATGGTGACGGCCAAATTCTAAACTTAAAATGGCCACAAATGGACGACAGTGGCTACATCCATCTTTTGAATACAGTCTGTGATAAAGTCAATGGCAGGAATGCTTGTCATATGATTTTAAAAAATAGAACATTGAAAGACCCACTAAAACAAATCATATCACACCTGGCTCACAAAAATGCCATCAAAACTATGTCCTGGATGCTAAACGTGGCAAATAATGAAAATAATTGTTTGCAAAGAACTTTTAAATTCATCCTCTCTCTGTATCTCTGCATCTCCTACAGGAGTTTTTTCAGACACAGACAGCTGCTGCCGGGAACATGACCAGTGCAAACACACCATCCTGTCATTCCACTCACAGTTTGGTGTCTTCAACACCAACATCTTCACCATGTCCCACTGCGACTGTGACAACAAGTAACTGTTCTCTCATCAAAGATCACTAGTCCACATCATTGTTTTGTCTTTTTTAAAGATAAAGAATATTTATATATTATTTATGTTACAGGTTTCGCAGCTGTCTGAAGGAGGCGAATGACAGCATAGCAGATGTGGTGGGATATACGTTCTTTAACCTGCTAAAGATGAACTGCTTTGAGTTCTCCCACCGACTCCAGTGTATGCAGAGAAACTGGTTTGGAATGTAAGTCAAGTTCAAATTGACATAATAAGACTTTTGGTTTGGGAAATTATGAATTTCTAAGTAGTTTTGATGCCTAAATTTAACTGAGTGGCTTCATTTGAGGGTCAAACTAGCCACTAAGTAGGCATTTTGCAAATGAGCTACATGGTGATGTAGATAAATAACGAAAGAAAAGGCTGAATTTGAAATGAAACATTTTATGCAGGTAAAGAGCAGTTTTTTCTGTGGAAGAGAATAAGTCATTTTGGTCGGGTTTTGTTAGTTGCAGACCTTATACATGCACAAAAAAGCAGCTATATAACAGTGAAGGAAAGGGAAAATCCCAAAAGCAGAATATGAGCTTAAGATATGAGATGTGAGTTCACATTTGTGGCTTTGAGTGAAATATGTTTAATATCTTGGCAACAAGTGAAATGCAGTGCAGACACTCCTGTTCCTTTTGGGAAGAATAGACCTTTTTCACAACAGACATTGTGGTTTACCATAGCAGGTGAAGTACATGTGCAAGCAATGAGATTTCATTTTCATTTTTGCATTTATATATACACTACCAGTCAAAAGTTTGGACACACCTTCTCATTTAATCATTTTTCATTATTTTCATGACTATTTACATTGTAGATTCTCATTGAAGGCCTCAAAACTATGAATGAACACATATGGAATTATGTACTAAACAAAAAAGTCAAAACATGTTTTATATCTTAGATTTTTTAAAATTGCCACCCTTTGCTTTGACTACTGCTTTGCACACTCATCGCATTCTCTCCATGAGCTTCATCAATCGGCATGCCACACTGTGATGCAGTATGCCAGCACGCTTTCTATCATGGAGCAATAGAGAGTCTGCAACAGATTAGCCTCCAGGTGACATTTCCTCAACAGTCTAAGAACGTGCAGTCCTAACCACTGCTGACATGTTGGTGGACCATGTGAGGTCATCAGCAATGTGCACCAACAGGAACCTGAAGGAGGAGACTCTCTCCACGGAGACACTCTTGATCTGTAGTGGAGCAGGATCTCATCTCGACCTCTTGAAGTCCATCACCATTTCTTTTGTTTTGCTAGTGTTCAGCATAAGGTTATTGTCCGAGCACTAGGCCACAAGCCTCTGGACCTCCTCCCTGTATGCTGTTTCGCCGCCAACGGTGATGAGACCCACCACTGCTGTGTCATCTGCGAATTTGACTATGAGGAAAAATTGTGTTTGTTGTTCTTTCCAAGTTTAGCCAATCAACTCTGAGTTCCGTATCAGGTTCTACAGGGATGGTTCTAATGGTCAGAACTGACTCAGAGGTTTAGGCCACCACTGAAGCAGCTTACAACGTCCTGCAGTGTAAAACGACTTACTGTGTTGTTCGAGGTTTAAAATGAAATAAATGATGATGATAATGATGATTCTCCTGTGTAGTTTCAGCTAAGCTTAGCTAAGCTAATTGGAGCCAGCAGACTCTGGCTATAATTTCATTAATCATCACATGTGGTTGTGTTTTGTCACTTTTGAAAAGAGCCAGGCCAGCTGTTTACCCCTGCTGGTAGCAACTTCATTTTGATTTGACGGATCATTTCAACATCTTAGGCTTGTCATGGAAAGCAATTTGTTTTAATTATTTCACACTCTGCTTTGAATCAGGTGTAAAGAGACTCAAATGGCTCTGTATGCTGAGGTCCGTCCGCCCACACTGTACTCTGAGGAGTCCATCAACCCAACAGAGGACTTCATGAACAGCACTGACTCCATCATCAACTCAACCATACCTGCAGAACTCCCGCAGAGCAGCACCTTGGATCCACAGCTATTCTCCATCACTGCTGCTGCATCCACAGTCCCCACACCTTCAACAAGTTCGTCCTCTGCCTCCATCACTCCTGTCACTAATCACACCACCTCCTCATTATCTGGATTACTGCCCGAGAGGAGAAACCATCTGGAGAACGCCAAAAACTCAACTGTGACCAAGCAGGATATAACTGGTATTTCATATTTAACCCGCTCACATTTTTCCTCAGTTTTCACTGCAATATAAATCATAATGCCATAAATCATAAAAAAAGAGAAAGTTGTTCAAGGACTGTCAGAAAGTTGAGCATCTGATCATCATTTCTTTTTTATACTTTCTGGCTCTGATAAATAGTGTAATTTTGGTGTTATTTTTTTTTTAACCATGATAATATGTCTTGCAAACCTGCCTGGGGTTCAGAGGGTTCACACTTCTCTGTAAATCAATTTTTATACCTTACAGTAACAGAACTAAACATTTGCACTAATACTTCCTCTCCACAGAGATTCAGTCGTCATGTGACATCTATAAGGACCTTGATGAGTGCAAAGAAAAGATCTTACCCTGGCAGAAGAAATACGGTCTCTATAATCCAGAGCTAAGGACACTGTACCACTGCAACTGTACCACCAGGTAATCAGTAAACTACAGCCAATAATGACACTCATAGTGAGAATTGAGTTTAGTTTCATCCAATTGGGGGAGATTTTTAGTGACGTGCAGATGTGTCACACTACGTCTACATTACACACATTTGTTTACCCCCCATAGTAAATATTTACAGTGCTATATGCAGATAATAGTGCACTCACCCTTGTTTCTTTGTAGACCAAATATGCAGACATGGTGTGATGTTTCATAACACAAAACTAGGCCGCAAGCAGTGTACACATACACTCACAGTCACACTCTTACATAAGGTGTCTCTGAATGTGCTCAGAAATGATTTTATGTCCTTGGACATTATCATTATCTCATGTTTGCACACAGTCTCTCTGTCTGGTCTTCTTTTCACTTTGCTGTGCGTCTCCTCTGTCTTTGACTCGTCTTTGTCCACCATTCTTTGACATTTGACTGTTTGTCTGTCCTCCTAGATTTTTCCAGACTTTGACTAAACAGAGACAAGTGACTGAAGTGCAGGCTCTTCTGCTGGGACACGTGTCACAGTCCTGCTTCCAGCCTCGGGACTGCACAGCAGGCAGCACGTCAGTATACGAATGTAGATGTATTCATATGACCTGGATATAACTATAACACAGTACCTTGGTGTAGCAGATGTGGAAGGAGCACTTAAATCAACCTGCCAATACAGCAATGTGAAATACTACAGCAAAATTAACTTGTGGTTAAGCTCCAAATTATTCCTACACATGCCAAATTTTCATTCATAGCTATTTTTATTTGACCGATATGTTTCTTCTGGTTGGAAACAACATAACCAAGTAACAAAAGATGGTAAAACATTGTGTTACAAAAAAAACCCAAAATATCTTAGTGAGCTATTTATGAGGGTTCATCACTCAGAGAGAGCTACACAAAGGCTATGGAGTTAAATCAAAGTGTTTTCCAGTTCTAGTGGTCACAGTGAAAAGCATCATCAAAAAGTACAAATAGCTCCTGGCAAGAATGATCGAGATTAAGAGGAATCCAAGCATCAACACCAAAACCATCCTCATGAATCTGAACAATTTTGGTAGCAGCATGTCAAACAGATGCTCAGTTGGAAACTGAACAAGGCTGATCTCCATGGATGCTGACCGATGTTTATCAGGAAGCCTGGAAAAGTAAACTGCATCATGAGAAAACAGGATGACATGAAGATTGTGGAAGGAAACCTGAGGCAATCTGCAGAAAAAACTTGGTCTTGGGCCGCATTGGACCTTCTAAGAACACAGTGATCTTTTACGTACAGCCAAAGACGTAAAGAAATGGTGAACAGAAAACAATCTCAGCATTCTGAAGCAGCCCAGCCAGAGGTGAGACCTGAAAAACATCAGGAATCTGTGGAGGAAACTGAAGACTAGAGTGATAGCAAGGAAGCCTTCAACCTCAAAGACCTGGAGATGGTCACAAAGTGGAGTGGAACAACTCACTGACTGATGTGGTGACAAATGAAAGTTTTAACAATGATTCCTGAGAAAGGGCATGCAACATTTCAGACACGGCACTTCCAGTTAAAAACATAAATCATAAAAAAACATAGAAATACACCACCAATCAAAAGTTGTGTCCAAGCTTTTGACAGGTAGTGTAGTTCAAATTCAGCATAAACATCTGTAACACAATGTCTTACCATCTTTTGCCACTTATTCTTCATGTCAGTTTCTGCCAGAAGAAACATACGACTCAAATAAAACTTGCTATCAATCAAAATTATGGCTATAAACAAAAATTATGGTATGGCTATAAACAATTTGGGGCTTCACTGTACATGTGACATTAGATTGTTGATGCATCAATTTGGATGCAGGTGGATCTAATTTATATGTAGTTAGCTAGTTTCATCCAATGCTTTCCAACTTTGGGGCTTCTTCAAATATGAGGACTTGTGAGATGTCTAATACCTTGTTTTGTCTGCCAACCAATGCTGCAATCAGACAATTTTGACTTTTTTATCAATTAAAAAAATCACTCAACCAGATCATGGAATATCAAAATAGATGATGGTTAATTTTATAGTTGCTAACTGATTGATTAGTCATTGCAATGCTAGTATTGGATAACCTTGTTATTTGCGTTGCAGAATTTTACCTGCACAGAGAAAATTTTGGCACTCTACAAAAGAGCATCAGCAGTGCCAAATATTTTGTTATTTGGAGTGTCAGACACACAAGCATAATAGACATAATGGACAGTTTTGTTTGTTTTGCATCACAAAATGACCATTTGTTGTGCTTCCTTCAGCAGCTGTACAGCGGTTGTGGTGAAAGCAGAGCTACCTCATTTGGACCAAAGCAGAGGTACAGAGGTGGAGGAGCAGCACCATCTACAGGCCGTAAAACTGAAGGTCAGGAGGCCACACTCCAGGAGAGCTAGGAGGAAAGACCGACCTGTGAAGCTCCGCAGATTGTGTCTCAGGATGAGCAGATCCAGAAACAAGGCCAGAACACAAAATGCACAACAACCAGCAGTCAGAGAGAGAGCTCGACTGAATGTTAATATAACAGAGCGTCAAAGTGTTCAAGATTAAACAGAGAACTAAGACATTACAAAATCTATCTATCTATCTGTCTGTCTGTCTGTCTGTCTGTCTGTCTGTCTGTCTGTCTGTCTGTCTGTCTGTCTGTCTGTCTGTCTGTCTGTCTATCTATCTATCTATCTATCTATCTATCTATCTATCTATCTATCTATCTATCTATCTATCTATCTATCTATCTATCTATCTATCTCGTTACATGTTCTACCTCAGGTCCTGCATTCATGTGAATGTTACTTTGACCGCAGCATCCATCTACACTGAAAAAAATATAATTTTTGGACCAACTTAAAAAAACAAACTGCCTTGATGTTGATTATCGCGAATTTGCAACATCCCACTTTCATTCAGATTGGAGCTGAGATATCCATTCCCCCAATGCCAGTTTGTGCATATTCAATACGTACCTTGGAACCTTTTGCAAGCACTGGTTTCTCGTAAGTCCGGTTGGAGTGGGACCTAATTATTATATATCTGTTATTATTATTATACATCTGTTCTATGTGTAATAGATAAATTAAGAATCTCCACTTATTTTAGCATCAGCTGGAAAGCAAAAACATACAAAAAATGTTTTTTACTTAACTGTAAATAAAGTCAGGCGTCAAGAGGTTAAGTTAGCAAGTGATATTATTGCCACTGGTTTAGATGTACTTGAATCATTTGATTCCTGTCACATGACCATTGGTACAACTTAGTTTTAGGGAAAGTCAACTTGAAGTTTTTAAACTTCAATATTTAAGTAATTGCTTTGCCCATACATAAACTATAAAACACGATTTTGCCATAACTCTGTATTCCTACTCAAAGAAAACAGCAGTTTAGTTGCAGCAGAACATATTTAAGTAATACGGATGTCAGATGCACTTTGCTAAGGAACAGTAGACTTCATTTTCATACTTTCCGTGGAGTTCCAATATCAATTTAAAGGGCAAAATGGAATTTCAGGTTGATAGAATCCACAAAAGTAAATGCAAAAAGACCAGTCAGATTTCTCTGAAGCAGTTCTTTAATTCAGCTTCAGCTCAAATAAACTTTTTACAGAGCAGTGATGTTTGAAAAGCCTTGGAAGGCCATTGAACTGTCGAGAAATCTGTTGATTATTTCCCAACAACCTGTTTAGTTTTTTGGTCTATAAAGTACTGATCCGTGTTTAATCATGAAGGCAAATGTCTTGTTTTGTCCACAACCCAAAGATTTTCAGTTTGCTGTGATAGAGGAGGAGAGAATCCAGAAAATGATCACATTTAAAAAGCTACCATCATATAATTGTGCTTAAAAAAAATTCAAACCTATTAATTGATTATCAAGCTAGCTAGTGATTAATGATTAGTGGACAACTAATTGATTAATCAGCTAATCATTTTAGCTCTGGTTTATACTTGGTTTAAAATGCATTCTGGTGACATTACAGTTTTTCCCAGTTGCTTTGATACATTTCTCGAATCGTTCTCTACATTTGCAAAACAGTAAGTGCATTTCCCAAAACAATTCGTACAAATAGCAAAACACCATGGATTACCTGCAAAAGCCAGTCTCTTGCTCAAAATACTTAATTCATCTCTCAAAAGTAAATATCTGTGTCAATGAACATGTCAGTGGCATCAGAATGATAAGTCCTTGTGTCATTGTGTGGATAAGACAGTCAAATTGCTGAGTCATGTTGTCATAACACTGAACTCTGGAGGGATGTTCTGATGTAAATTATGGCTGAAGTTTTCATGACAGTTATTGTAAATTGTAAGTTCCACTTTTGTGTATGTGGGAGATTGATGGCAAGAGACTGGACAAGATTCACATTTACGCTTTTACTGTTTGTACTGTAATTTGTTGACAGACCAAGTCATTGTGATACAGAAAGGAAAACAGCTGCATAGCACAAAGAAAAAAACAAAAAAACAAAAGTAGAAATATTAACATAGGACAATCTCCTTAGGGAAAACTGTACATGCAGTGCTGTAGGAATTACAGTGCAGTCTTCCTGCACCTCCTGATGTTCCTGTCTGTTGGGCCACAAATTCTCATCCACATCACAAATATCTTCTCTTGTGTCTTTGAGTGATTTCAGAAAAACCTAATACTTCACACATTTCCCTTCATTAGAGAAAGTCAAGATTCACCTTGAAGCAATTTACCAATTCAGGACAGATTTAGAAAAAAAAAGTCTAAGGAAAATGTATAGAAATATCCTTGACATATTATGACAACTTGTTCAACCATTTTGCATGTAAAGACTTATGTGATGAACTAATGCCTAAATGTTGTGGGGGGTGAGACTATTTAACAGAGACCCATTATAATACATTTTGATCAACATCACATAAACAATTGATAATGTAGGAAACAACAGAGAATTGTACATAATCATTTGCATGGATGTACCAAAACATTTGCAACTTGTTCAAAGAAATGAGATACTGCTTTTTTGAAGTGCACAAGTGACACAATGATGTGAAGATTGAACAAGTAGTTTTGAGAATTTCAATTCTGATCTGAGAAATGCGCCAAAGCGACTGAGAAAAACTGTAATACAAGTAGACAGCAGAAATACATTGCCGTTTATACTGTATTCATCAAGCATCTCCATGGTGTCCAGCCGACTGTCTGCTAGAAGGTCACAGGGCCCTGCTCACAGTTAGTGTTGCCAGACATGTGCATTGTTGTTTTGTTGATACAAGCTCTAAAAATGTACATGTACAGGCTGTGACTGTCTGTCTTGCTGAATGAGATTGGGAGGACAAGGTTAGGACAAGACAAAAAGCAAACATGTCCTGTATCAATTGCATATTTTCTGTTATGTCTTACACTAGAAAAGACTGGTGGTCACATGGATCCCAGTCATCTCAGCAAGTGTCTTCTTTACACTATTTAGCATTGTCCACTTGTGATTCTGTCACCCAAGATGTATTTTAAAACCAAGTGCAAACAGAATCTGACATCCACAGACTTTATTCATTTGGAAAATGGATTATAAACAAAACAAATAAAAGTTGCTGTTATTATATAAAATGTACCTGTAATAAATGCAGTTACAGTGAAAAGAAGCAGGACAAAATTCCATTTATATTAAGATGAATTTGAAAGTTTTATTCAAATAATTGATACTTATTTTATAATGTCTTGTTTATTTATACATTATGACCACCATCCTAATATTGTGTTGGTCCACTTTATGCTGCTAAAATTCCTCTGACCCAGTGGGGCATGAACACAGGACCACTGGGAATGTTCTGGAGCACCTGGATGGTGGCAGTGAATTCTGTGGGTCCTGTGGGTTGCAGGGTGGAACCTACCTAGATCAGGCTTATCATGGCACATCCCACAGATGTTTAATAACACTTGGATCTGGGGAGTGTGAGCAGCTTAGCTGTGTCGTGTCCCCAGGCCACTCCTGAGCAGTTTTTGCAGTGTGTCGGGGTGCATTGTCCTTCTGAGGGTGGTAACTGGCATCAAGGACTGCTGTTTTTGTTGCTGTTGTTGTCTACATTGCATTGTAATAGGATGATAGATGTTATTCACTTCACGTCAGTGGTCATAATGTTATGCCTGATGGGTGTAAATACACAATTCTCCACATTTGTGATGTTCAGCTGTTCAACATGTGAAACATCTGTTTAGAAAAGTTGACACTTTCAAAACTATAACAGACTTCCTGACATGTGATATTAGGAGAAGCACAGATGCAACTAATAACATTTTCGACAGTTGTATTTCATGTGAGCACACTGGCTCACTGTAGTGACTCACTGACAGACTTGATACAACTAAACTATCATTAAAGTGGTTTGTTACACATGTGCTTCTCCTGTGAGCACAGATAAAGATATCTGCTGTATAAAAAGGCCAACTGTGTTTCATGTTGGTGGGTGTTTTTGTTGAGATGACAGTAACAAGGAGGTCAAACAAGTCAGTATCTTTAGACGTGACTGTTTTTGGTGAAAAAATATTTTAAATATTCCTGGGTATATGGAGGATATTTTGAAGCAGCATTTAGTTCAGTTACATCTATCCCTATATGATAGATAGTGTGTAACTGAATAAACAACTAAATATAATGTAATATTATTCATTTTACTCCTGAGCAGAGTATTCATTCAGTAAAATCACAGCTGCAGTCCTGCTCTCTATACTGTATACTGATGTTTCAGCACATATTTATAAGTATTTGTACTGCATTGTACAAGTTGTAGATAATTATGTAAGTTGTTAGTACAATGAAAAATGAAAGAATAATATGTAAATACCTGTATATAAGAGACACATGGCAAAATGTTTGGTTTATGATGTGAGAAGTAAATATACGACTCATTAAATGCAATAAAATAGCTTGATTTTAGGACAATATGCTTATTTGCTTTGTTGGGGAGGTTAGGCGAGAGCATCGTCTCAGGGTTATATGATCCATGTGAATGGGAAGCCAGCAGCATTTAGCATAGCTTAGCATAAAGAATGGAAACAACTGGAAACAGTTAGCCTGGCTCTGTCCAGACCAGAAGCTATAAAGTGTGCAAATGAATACCTTTATAAATAGTTCTGTAAGAAAAAAATATGAGGAAGAGTACCACTGCAAGTTATTGTTTGGTAGGCTTTTATTGGGGACCAAATGATTTTTTGCAGGGTGCAGTGACCTCGGGCACACAGAACCTCATTTTTACACTCTGGTTATTGTAACGGATAAAACAAGATTTAGTGGCTCAGTAATGTGGCTCAGAGATTTTGCTGTTTCCCTCTGCTTAGCAAAACCTACTTGCTCTAACATCATATTTAGCATCTCATTTGTTTCATGTGTACATAAACTTGTTGCCTGTCGTATGCTGTTTTGAGCATTATGGTTTTTGTATGTTTAAAAAAAGAAGTTAGCTTTCTATATGCTACTGCTAATGCTAACATGCAAATGTTACATGTGTTATTTATTGTTTTGTGTTTGTTTGACAACTTTTTCGTGAACTAATAAAAATGTAAAATCTCTATGAAGAATGAGCATTCATTCCACTAACATGAAAAGGCTCATTCCAGAATTAGAGGCCATTTGGGCTTCAAAATTTTGGAAAAATAAACCTTCTCTTTTTTTTTTTTTTTTTTTTTTTTAAAACAATTTTCAGCTCCATATTCATCAATAATAGGTAATAAACTATCAAAGGATTGATTGGCTCAGCATACACATCAATGTTACAATTTTTATTCCATGTTTTATTTATTGTTTGTTAACTCTGCTTTAATCACAATCACAGGGTTGCTAATCCATGCTAATGTTAGCTTTTTCTCAGGAGTAGAAGCTAGATATTTAGCTAGCTGTTACTGCTGACCAAGAGGACAAACTGACTGGCGGAGAAAAGCAAAGAAAAAAGTAAAAATTATTTGTCTTATCCTGACAATATGAGGCAGAGTGAAACATTCAGTCAAGGCTGATCATGTTATGAAAATATGAAAAATAGGAGAGGACATAGCTTTGCTCTATCCATTCTTTAGGAAGATTGTTTGATGACGTTAATTCCAGTGTATCATGCGATTCACTCTTCTTCTTCTACCTGCTAAAAAGGTTATGCTAACAGAAAAATTTTCCCACAATCACAAGAGACATCCATTAAAAAAACAATACAAAAAAAAGGAGATTTGGGTTTCATTTTAACAATTTTATTTGAGATTCAATTTGGTCATCAAGGGCAAAATGGCATTTTAGGGGGAACTCCAGACTTATTTGGTATTTTTAAAAATATTTTCAAAACATTCTTTTCTCCTAGTTTTTTTTTTTTTTTTTTTTAGATTTGGACTCAGGACAAGTACATTTACACAACAACTGTATGTTTTAGTGTTTTGTACATGGATTATTTGAAGTTTGATGAGTGGGATGTAAAATGTCCTCCAATTCTTGAATGACCCATAAGCCCATCACCAAGTGTAATGTTCAAAACCCTCCAGAAGGTCATTTAAAATCATTCTAACCATCTTCTAAATGTTTGAGTCTTCTAAAGGCTAAAGATATTTTTTGCTTCTGCTGTCAACTGAAACTAGCCAGCCACCTTGACTGGAAACCGAAGCAGATTAAAGGGTGAACAAAACAACAACATATTTTTCTGTATACATATTGTTTTGTAAACATATTTCTTATCCAGGTGGGAAAGGATTCTGGAAATAAGTCCAGAGCAGTAACAGGTGTTTTTGAGCTATCCCTTAATTGTTTTTAAAACATCTCAATGAAGAACTCTAGTTAACTGTTTGTATGTTAATGCTAGCATGAGGCACAAACTGTGGCTAGCGGGTACATTTGCTTCCAGAAACTACAAGTGTTACAGGTATTTGATAATTTCAATTATTATTATACTTACATTTAGGACAGTAAACTAGAATTTTTTTTTTTTTTTTTTTATAAAAGGGGGATTTAAAATGGCTTCTAGTTTAAAAACACTACTGTGGTCTGTAAACATCATTTTGTTCCTTTAGGTATTCACCTACATTTGAGTAACTTTGCTATCCTCTGATTTTTGTAAAAGTTATTCAACTTCCAATGTTCAAAACCCTTCAGAAGGTCATTTAAAATCATTCTAACCATCTTCTAAATGTTTGTCTTCTAAAGGCTAAACATTTTTACCTTGTGCTGTCAATTGAAACTAGCCAGCCACCTTGACTGAAAACCGAAGCAGATTAAAGGGTGAAAAAAAAACAAACATATTTTTCTGTATACATATTGTTCTGTAAACATAGTTCTCACCCAGGTGCTTAGGGATCCTGGAAATAAGTCCAGAGCAGTAACAGGTGTTTTTGAACTACCCCTTTATCGTTTCAAAAACATCTCTTTGAAGAAATCTAGTTAGCTGTTTGTATGCTAATGATAATGCTAATAGATTAGCATACAAACACAAACTGTGGCTAGCGGGTACTTTTGCTTCCAGAGACTGCAAGTGTTACAGGTATTTGATTATTAGTATTTATTTATTTATTTTGGTGTTTTTATGAATCTCATTTAAGACAAAAACCTTTACTACACACGCATATTCATTTCACAGGGACAACGGGCAGCATCCCTGCTAACCTCGTTCTAACGCTGCAGTAACAGGCTGCTGAAATGAAGATCTGTCAGGTAACTCAACTCCTCTCTGATGTCATGACGAGTAATTGAAACCTTGCTGAAGGCTGCAGCCGTGGACTCCACCGGATCCCCGCCTCTCACCGGGCAAAAATTCCGCTATGGGGAGAGGATCGGCTTCGGGAACATGGCGCACTCACTCTGGATTAACTTTCACTGAGGAAAACTTAGTAAGGTCGCTACATAGCACACAGCTGGCCGCATCTGAAGTGTATTGATAAGTTTCACCGCTAGAAAAGCGACTGCAGACTTGTGGGCTTGTTTTGGAAGCTGGCGGAGTGTTTTCCTGCCCTGCCTCACTGCTTCTGCTGCTGCGGGATGAAAGTTTGCAGTCGGATTTAGCAGAGATGGAAAAGCACAGAACGAGGAAAGAGAAGGTAAGGCCGGTGGAAACAGTGGCTTTATTTAGTGCTTTCACAGTTCACTGCGATCTGCAGGAGGCTGAGGGATGAAGGAAAGCTCGTTTGTGGCAGTTTGCAGACGATCAGGCTCCTCACATCTCAGGCTGAGCTGCAATCCTGCAGGATTTATTTTGAAACGTCTGGCTGGATCTCACGGCTCCATCTGATTCCTGTCAGAGGCTGCACGGGGGTCACTGCTCTGCAACTTTTCCACATTAAAAACAGCTGAAGCCCTCATTTGGATGTTGACTTGCTATAGTGTATGACTAAATGCACAGGAGAGCACAAGTAAAAGGACAGGTACCATTTATAAACACCATTTATGAAGCTGCAAGGATTATTCTATTAGTCATCGGCTATTAAATCAGTATGCAGCTGTTTTAAAAATCAGTAAAGCGGTTTGAGTATTTTGACACAATTTCCTCTTCCCAGCTGCTCATTTGTGACTAATTTCTAATTTCTTTCTGCTTCTAAGACAGTAAACTGAATATGTTTAGGTTGCACATTAAACAAGATATTTGTTATCTTGGGTTTTGGGGAACATTGATCTTGGTTCTTTGCACTTTTCTGACATTTTAGGCAGAAATGAATAATCGATAATGAAAATAATCATTAGTTGTAGCCCTAACATACAACAAATGGCTCCAGAAATCACATGGATCTCTTTCTTCATCAAATAAATAAAAAAAAAGAGACATTAAAAGCATAAACAACATGAGAAACTATTAAAAGACAGCATTTAGTTGATAAAAATTAGATAAAATTTGAATAAATGCAGTGCAAGATATGACTGAATGAGACCAAAACTAATTCAGCAGC
This sequence comes from Amphiprion ocellaris, assembly GCF_022539595.1. Taxonomy (NCBI): domain Eukaryota; kingdom Metazoa; phylum Chordata; class Actinopteri; family Pomacentridae; genus Amphiprion; species Amphiprion ocellaris. The sequence goes on along the minus strand of NC_072782.1, from coordinate 22,937,626 downwards.
AGGCAACTGCTTTAAGATTTGATTTAAAAGAACTGAGCTGGATCAGACCTCATGTTTTCTGGGAGTTTGTTCCAAACAATAAAAGGCATCACAACCTGAAATGGAAGGTGCAGAAAAATGAAAACAATACAACTCAATGTGTAGCTGAGTGTGGAAAAAAAGACTTTCAAAGATTGATTTATGAGGTGACAGTGATTCTATTTAGAGCAGAGCTGTTTAATCACGTATATGATCCAGCAGCTAACTAGAAAAAATAGAACAGATATGTGTGACAGCTTTCAGAGACAGTCTATCGAACTGAAATCTAAAGCTGATTGTTTTAATGGAGTGGACAAAAAACAGATGTTTATCAGTTATTCTATCCTCTAAAATATAAAATTTTCTGTGTTTCTTTTTTATATATAAGACAGGAAGGAGAATATCTGTGGCTTAAAAATAAATAAAATAAATAAAATACATAATAAATAAATAAAATCCCAAAGTAAAAGCAGTAAATATAAATAGTGTTTTAAAGCAAGGAGGTGCAAATAAAATTGCATGGCTACAGGGGGAGATAACTCAATTTATCAAGCAAATAACTGACTGATTCAATGAAAATGATTAGCTGCCGCTTCACTGATTACCGTTTTGTAGTTTGTCCACCAGAGACCACTGAGAAATTTCTTTATTGGTTTGGAAGATGTCCTGCTTAAAATTAACTTCATTAAAATGATGTGTTTTTGTAAAAAAAAAAAAAAAAAAAAAAAATATCAGTACTGGCCTAAAAAAATCAAAGGCAACACTATTTATTTAAATTAAAAAAATGTCAAAAAAACAGCGACAAATTTTGATATCAGATACTTTAAAACCATGACATGACATGACAATGCTTGAGTATTAAGATGGTGTTGGATTTAGAGATGTGATGTTGGTGAACGAGTCAGTTGTTTGAACGGCTCTTTTAAGTGAACGATGAGAACCGGTTCACAGCTGCCAGTCATTCGCATGTGGAAATTGCCAGCGCTTTCTTTACGTTTCACCTCAGTGAGTCTGAGTTGTCCATGCTGCCTTCATGTGAAAGACTCATGACATTTCCGAATTTGAGTTGTCCACAGCAGTTCCATTCACATGAACGCAGCTCTATATGCAGCTAACTTAGAGGAGGAGTGTGAGCACCGCCCAAGTCTGAATGACTGGAGACTGGAGCGGAGCCACATTTACCGCTTTATCAGGGAGAAGGAGATATTAGTGATGGAAAAAAAAAGAAAAAAATATATCTTTTTCTGTATTGTTAAAATGTTCTTGTGTGGAAAACTTTACAGTAAAGTTGTTTTGCATGGAAGTTATCCGGTAGTCTGCGTAGTTTTATTGTGCCACAAAGTTTTTTAGGTGACTGAAAATTCAAAACAGTGATCTCACTGTCAAAGCATGGGGATATAGGCCAAATGAAATTCTAATCAGTATTTTAGAATAATTCCCACCAATAGAGTATATATTGGTGGGATGTGTAAGTTTGAAATATTGAGATCCATATTGTATCTTGTAACTGCTACCAGTGATTGTTTCCTGGATAAAAACAAGTTACCCCTGGTTGATTTCTAAAATAAATGAAGATAAGAACGAGCCAGTCTTTCGAACGGCTCTTTGAAAGGAATGGCTCCTCAAGATCCGGCTCCATTCAAAGATCCATAAATCCCATCTCTAGCTAGATTTGCTTGAAACACCATCTTAACTTTAGTCTTCACATACTAACAATTTAACCATAGTTCCTTGTAGCCAATGTCATGTCATTGCTTCACATATTTGGTTGCAGCCATGGCTTCATGCCTTACCTACATCAAAGGGCCACGTTCACTGGCACAATTTCCTTTCTGTCAGCTATTCAGCCCCCAGTTTGTGTCTTCTCTGTGTTGTTCTGCAGGAATGTACTTGCTGTGACCTGGGCTGAAGGGGCCTGGGAGTAGTAAGACTGGACAAAGGGGAAGTGTGTGTTTGTGTGTAATCTTGGAAGGACCAGGACAGGATATTCATGTTGTGTTCCTGTCTTTTTTTGTCCTTTTACAGTCTTCTTGTACCATGTAAACTCCTGCTTGTACACTGCTTTTTTCTTCTGTACTGTTAAAGTCAACAAATACATCAACAGTGACACTTAAGATAAACTGTCTGTGGAAATATCCTGCTGAGTGACTTACTGCTGCTGTCAACTTGTCAGCTGTTTATGTATGTGCATGTGAGTGCATATACCGTAACAAAGAGGCAACTTTATCAATAAGCTGCTACAGTAGAATATCAAACAACACAGGCAGGCCGCAACTAATCACATGCTAATGAAGCAGACAGCACCTGCAGTGCTCTAAACAAAGACAAAACATGGCAACTAGCTACAGAAAATCACTTTCTGACAGTGTACCTTAACATATAAACATTATTGTGCTACTGTAGTAACATCACATTTAAATGATTTAAACTGTAGTGACCTCATGCTGGCTAGCTGCAACTTGTGGGTGTAAAATTAAAGCCATAGCTAAAGATTATTATTTTTTTCTTTTTTTCTTGTATTTAAAAATATCAACAACATATATTTTTCAATATTTTCTTTGTAACTGAGGCATACATCATATTAGTAATGCAGCCATTCAAGCAAATAATAACAAAAAACAACAACATATAAATGAGGATTGTTAAAAGCTAACTAGCGTAGCCTAGCAGAGTACTAGCAATGGCTGCGTCTGTAGCTTTTGACTATATTGAAACTCACATTATTATTTTTAATTTACTTATATAAATGCAGTTAATATAATTTAAAATATATATTCAAGTGGCTCTAAAGATTGATTTATTTGAGCTCAGTAATTTAAAAAAAAAACTCCATTAAGATGATGTTTTGTTAGCTGATAACAGTGGTGTAAAAATCCTCTGCCTTTACTGAAGTAATGTACTCGAGTACAATTTTGGGGTACTTGTACTTAAATATTTAAATGTTTTCCTGATTTATACTTATGCTTTATACTATTACTTTTACAATTAAGAGTTAAATATAGGACTTCATTTATTGTAGTGTTTGCTCAACAGGAATCCAAAGGAAACTTTAGATTTGTAGGGTTCCTTGACTAAAATTTATAATGTCTTCACCTTGTTATGTGTAGTGCTTTGAGATGACATATGTTGTAAATACTGTAATACGGTAGGTGTTCCAATTTAGATTATCCAAAATGAGGGCTGTCTTTTTAGGTTTTCTTCAAGTTTCTTGGCAATAGTCCATCATCAGGTTTAAGGATTTAAGGATTAAGGTTTTACAACTTGTTCTGTTACGTAATTTGACTACTAGCCTTCAAACTCCAATCTTTTTATTGCTTTTTGTAAACAGTGCAGTTCTCAGCATTGTATAGAACACAGCTGAAATAGATATGACATTTTAGTGACTGAAATGGGCCTGAATTTGGAGTTGTTTCATGCAATCTGTAATGTTTTAGCACCTTGTAGAGAGAAATTTATTTTTCAGTGAGTTTACTGTATTTTATGTTTTTCTTAGGGAATCCCTACTCCAACTTTTTCTCCCCCGATATCACTTTGGCTAAACCTTTCCCCTCAAATTTAAAACCCCACATGAAATATAAGTTTTCAGCACATATGTCAGGTCATTATTTATATAGCACATTTTGAACAATTAAGGAAACAAAGTGAGGTAACACCAGACTCTAACTTTCAATGTGCATTAATTCTTCAACTGTTGGTCAGTAGGTTCATTCACAATCTTTTTTTGGCTGCACAATTTTTAGTATAGCCGCAGATTTATTTGTGACACTGCATCAGCCTCATACCAACAGACACACCATCACTATCAACTTGTCTAATACATATGGCACACAGTTTGACTGGTAGGATTACTGGTGCTGTTTCCAAACACATTATGAGGCTGTTGCAGTGGAGTTAAGAAAGCTCAGATTACAATTAAAATTAATGCATGCCTAGAAAAGATGGTGCATTTATGCATGACTTCACCAAACCACTTGACCTGTACAGGTTTCTATCTTTTTGTTTATCAGCAACACCAACCTGCCAAGCAATGCAGCTCCTCTGTAATGTGAGGCGGAGGGCCACACCTTCAGCCAGGTCTTGTAGATGCACATGAATAATGCAGATTTTATGGAGGACAAGTTTTGATTGGTAAATGTCACAACTTTGTTTAATCATCTAAAACCACAAACTGCTGGTGGGTTTGAAAAGCATGTTGTCGTCCATGTACATCATTTATCGAACTGCAAGAACAGAAAGCATCAGATTTTCAACTTTCATTGGTCATTGAACTAATCATATGTAACGTGCGAAAATTAACCAAATCTTCAATAATAATGACTTTATTCTGCATGTCTCATTTAAAGATCCATCCATCCATCCTTTATCTATACACCGCTTAACCCTCACTGGAGGTGCGGGGGGCTGGAGTTTATCCCAGCTGACATAGGGTGAAGGCAGAGGATACCCTGAACTGGTCACCATTTAAAAAATCTCCCCAAAATAAATAATTTACGCTAACCAGATTTAGTAAAAAAAAAAAACAAAAAACTGCTGCCTTGGTACAAATATGAAGCCACTAGTGACTCAGCTGACAATAAAAAAATGAGAGACATTCATAGGCTCTGTTTTTGAGATCTCTCTACCTCTAGCCATGGTTGTAATGTTTCCATTAAGGTGCAGAATTTCATATGGCATTGAGCCCAAAGTGAAGAAAAATGTGACTGAAGCAAAACATGTCCAGAAACTGCTTAGAGTTTACAGAGTGTAATACAGATTTTAAAAAGTGCCATAACACTCAGATCTTTGGAGTGAAATCACCTTGGCAGGACTATTGTGTAATTCAAACCACTCAGTACATCAAACTCCAATTTCTCTTCACCAGTTTTCACTTGAGCACAGGTGCTTCCACACACCACAGACAGGGAGGTTTCCAGTGTAGCCAGACTTTTGGTTATAGAACAGTTTAACACAACAGTGTATACAACCCACTCAGCAATGTAGACTGTGTGATTGCAAAAGCACACGCTGAGTAATTTTTCTTCTTGCTCTGTATTAACTGTATTCTAGTTCAGCGATAATAGGCTTAGAGATTTACGCCTTGCTTCAGTATACACGATATGTGGCCTTCATTGTTTATTTCAGCAAATACCGCCCTAATATGTTCAACAGGCTCTGTGTTATATCATGTGGCACATGTGAACTAAGGTTTCACAACAACATGGTATGTTCATGAAAATGATTTCATACTAAAATGAATGGCTGATAAATGACCGTTGTGAGTGGTGGAAATATTTACACCACAGTACTGTTCCCCAAGGTCTTGTCTTTGTAGTGTAAAAAATGTTTTGGAGCAGTACTTACATCTTCATATTGGGATATTGAATGCCATGTGTATTTTGATAATAATTTCTGGAAAAAATTAATTTAACAGCTTTTTTATATAAGTCATCTATTATATATGAAAGACTAATTGAATAAATAAAATATTTTAAAAATCTGATAAAATATTTTAAAGAATTGGGAAAAGGATTGTTTGTTTTTACTTAGTGTTTTGTAATTGTATAGACTTTATAGATTTCAGTAATGCTGAATATATTAACAAAGAATACTTGCCCACCATTACTTACTTTATTTGTTTAATACATTTTAACCATGATCTAAGTAAAGCAAAACAAACAACAAAACATATGCACAAAAAGAAGAGACAAATTTAAAATGTTGTTCTGGTATTTGTCAGAACTTTATGAGGAGATGGTGGTATGTTGGTTTGATGTGGATTCTGATCTCACTTTTCTTTTTTTAAGATTCCCTTCTTGTACTCTCACCATTTGAAAGACTTTGGCAACATCTGTAATAAAAGACAGACTTAAATCTTGTTTTTAACAGCCTGCAGCTTAACTGTTTCTAAATTAAAGACATTGCCGTCTGTCAGCAAGACACTTAATTAAAAATACCAGGAACTAAACAGCAATTCTGCAGTTTACAGCACACAGAATTGTTCTTTCTTGTAAATTTTGTGAGCTAACACAGAAAGGCTTTAAACAAAATGTTCTGTTTTACTCACGAAAACTCATATAAACTAATGCCTAAAAGAGATGTGCTCTGGCTGAAGCTACATGATGAGTGATTTGTCTTGCACTTTATTCTGTGCAGGACTCCAGACTATTTTCCACTGATGTCACTGATGCCACCAACTTTCTCAGTCAGTCACACCATATTTACTTGGTATTAATCAACTTTGCTTGCTGATGAACAATTTGTCTTAATTTGCATACCCTACTTTCCATTAATCTAAAGTTTGACAGTGACTCAAGATTTTATATTTGTAAAATATTTTAATATTTAAAGGAAAATATATAAATTTTGTCACTCATCTTGATTGTCTCATATCACAGAAACTGGGCCCAGGCTGTCATTGGCATTGATTGGATTCACATTCTACCTGTTCTTCTTAATCAGTGTGATACAGGATTTGAATTTTGTGAACAGAGCAGAGTTCTTTTCCAGCATTTTCAACCATGTTGAACTTGATGGCCATATCATTCTCCTCCACTGAGTGATCACGTATGGCAAGCTGTTTTAACATTTAACAGCTGAGTGTGACTTTTTGGAATAAATAAAAAAAATTTGAAAAACATTATTTGATAAATTTTCATTGCAACCCTAAAATCTTAATGTACTCTTAAATGTCTTGACTTGTTCGTAAATGAGCTACTCAAGCCCTGAATTTTACGTGGCAAAAGTGCCATTCTTGTGTACAAAAACTGTATATGTATCATGCTAGTTCGGAAAATTTGAGCCACATATTGAAAGCTCAGTTTAGTTTGTAAGAGAATCTAAGTTACAGTCTCTCATTGATGGAGCAGCATTAAAATACTACAATTATTACACTTTGTTTACATGTTGTTTGCTCACTAACAAAGCAACGAATTTTATGCTAGCTGTGTAAACCAGGCAAAGCATATTTTTTTGTGTAAAACTAGCAATAAGAAAAGCACTCAGAGAGCGCAGTATTTTGCCAAGTCTGCATTGTCATTGTATGATTTCCGACAGATAAGTCCTGATAAGTCCGCAGCGGCGGATCTGTAGTAGAATCGCAATCATGTGATCGTCAGCAGGCAGCTGACATCGTGTTCACTTGTCATAGTTACAGTGATGCCATTGTCTTGCAATGATACAGAAAACTCTGAAACTTGAAAAGCATTCAGAGAGCGCAGTAGTCCGCCAAGGCTGCTCAGTCGTATCGTTTCCGATGGATGAACTCTTTAACAAATCCGTGGATCCAGACTATAAGCTGCATCACTGCCAAAATCTAATCAGGTGGTCCTTGTGTCATTTCTGACCTTCCCTGACAATTTCATCCAAATCCGTTACTCTGTTTTTGAGTAATGTTGCGCACAGATAGACAGACAGACGGACAAACATACTCAGATCATCACATAACTCCGCTGTGTTCCTGGCGTATTAGTATTTAGTAGACTACATACAATATAAAAGACATTAACACAACACATGGATGAAACACAAGGCAAAATATGAAGAGGAAAATAGGTTATGTGTGTATTAATAGGTTACATAGACCTGCTGTTAGTTTAAAATGGTTTACAGAGTAGGTACTTGATTCTCATGTGACACAAATTTACTTGCATTTTATTTGAAGTAAATCATCAGTGCATTTCCAGACAACTTCATACATTCTCTTGCTTCTCAATCAAAACATTTGGGTGATGCATTTGCAAGTTTTAGGAGTCCCTCCAGTCTGCATATTTTAAGTGTGTATCCAAACAGTCCAGTGTGTGTATGTGTGCGTGAGGGGAATGGAGAGAGATAATGAAGGCCTTGGTGTAAGCTCTGGGTAAAGGACAAATTTGGAAGCACCAGATCAGAGAAAGAGGCAGCGTTTCACTGTTCAAGCTACAGAGAGCAGTGAACCTCAGCGAGCACATTTTACAGAGTTTCAGTCACAGAAATGAATGAGAAGAACAGAACCCTCATTTGACTGTCTGAAATCCTCCTTTCGCTCTCAGGGGAACTCAAGCCGTTACCACTGAGCAGAACAGAAAAGTGCATGCAGCAGTTTGGTGTCCCATTTGCCAATAACTGCAGTATCATATCATGCAAATGAAGCTGCTGCAGTTTGGTGTTGTCCTCAGTAGAATCCTGCCTGCAGTAAGTTGTTTTTATGACTTATGTAACAGCAGCCAAAAGCAGATGTTTCATTTTTGAATCTTACTCGTTTCTCAAGTATTTCTTTAAGACACTATGATTAAAAAGCCTCTTTCATTTGATCAATCTGACCTTTTTGACATACAATGTTGTTTAAACCTTAATATTTGAATTAGGCATATTTATATAATCAATAATATTGCATGGTCTAAATCTTAACATTTAAACTAGTCAGGTTAATTTATATAATAAATAATATTGTTGGATTCTAAACTTAATATATACACTACCGTTCAAAAGTTTGGGCTCACTTAGAAATGTCCTTATTTTTGAAAGAAAAGCAATTTTTTCAATGAAGATAACATTAAATTAATCAGAAATACAGTCTAGACATTGTTAATGTGCTAAATGACTATTCTAGTTGCAAACAGCTGATTTTTAATGGAATATCTCCATAGGGGTACAGAGGAACATTTCCAGCAACCATCACTCCTGTGTTCTAATGCTACATTGTGTTAGCTAATGGTGTTGAAAGGCTAATTGATGATGAGAAAACCTTTGTGCAGTTATGTTAGCACATGAATAAAAGTGTGAGTTTTCATGGAAAACATGAAATTGTCTGGGTGACCCCAAACTTTTGAACGGTAGTGTATGTACATTAGTCAGGTAAATTTAGAAAAGTTTAAATTCTGTTGTTTTAAAGGTGCAACACGAGGTGTGACTTAACAGAAACTGGACAGCTGATCACACAATGCAACAGTCACACAGTAATGAAGCACACCACAGTGTTGCCCAACATCTCAGCACTGTATGAGAATAACAACACTTTAATTGAACTATTATTTTTCTTTTCACATTTGGGTTTCTAGCTCCAATTAAGTACTCCCTGTCACAGAATGAACCTCAAGCAAAGGACTAACACCAAGTTCTTGGCTAACCTGAAAAAATCTTCAGCAGAAGCCCCCACCATACTGAAGGGTGTGTACAAGAAGCAAACAATGTTGTGTACATGTGTCTATTAGTGGTACAAGAGATACAGAAGGAGGCGGGATGACGTGAGGGAGGACCCAAGACCAGGACATCATACTGTGACAGAGGGCACTTGACTGGACTGGCACTGATCATTTGAGTCCTGGAGTGAAATTTGACCAAAAATTTGTATTTTTGATTGAATGTTGACTAAAAATTTAAGTTTTTGACAGGAAATTGAATGAAACATCCCACTGGCATTATTGTGACAATGTTTTTCACTTTGTGAGTGTTCAGAATGTTTTGGCTAGGTATGCAAGTAACAATTATATTTGGTGTTTAGTCTTTTGAGTTTTTGCATTAACTAATTAGCTACTTGTTTGTAAAATGTCAGAAAATATCCCAAAAATTTCTGTTTCACATAGGCCAGGATGATATTCTCAAATGTCTTTTGTCTGTGTTTTTGTGGGTTTTTTAAACTTAAAAAATAACTCAAACTGATTAAGTAATATTTAAATAGTTGGGAATTAAATAAATGCCTGACAGCAAATCTATTAATTGTTACAGTTCTGGTTTTGGCTGTTTCCTAGTTGTTGAGTCATTTTCTGTAGGTTGTCTATCATACTAATAGTTAAAGGACATTTAACCGATGCCTCTTCTTCTGTCTGTGTCCTCTTATTTTCCCCGTCTGCTCCTCAGTTCTCTCTGTTCGGCTATCGCTCCTCCAGCAAGACCACCAACCCTCCCTCTTCATCCTCCTCCTCCTCCTCTCCCATCATCCCTTCAGCTCCAGTGGTGAAGAGGGCAGATCGACTGTCCGACTCCGGACCCCTTGCCCTGAGCAAAGCCGACTTCCTGGAGCGTGTCCGCCGTAGTAACCAGGCCTGCCAGCAGGGAGAGTTTGGTCTGGCTGTTCGTCTGTACAGCGAGGCCCTGACCGCCGACCCGCAGAACTGCATCCTGTACAGCAACCGCTCCGCAGCCTATCTCCGCCTGGGCCAGTACAGCACTGCTCTGGACGACGCAATCAAAGCACGCCTCATCAACCCCAAATGGCCCAAGGTAAGAGGTTTGGCCCTCGCTGACCTGTCGCTGCTCAATCCCACACTTCAGATTAGAGTGTGATGAAGAGGCTGCAGCTGAGAGAGGGGAACGGGTTTTATGTAGCAGCAGAGTGGATGGATCCAGTAAGTGGATGTTTGCATGAGCTCTTCACTTTCTAGGCTCTGACACTGTGGAGCAGCCTGAACACAGCTAATTATGAACCCTTATATTCAATATGTTAGTCGCTCTGGAAGCTCAGCTTTGATGTCTGACTCTTGTTTGTCAGGAGTTCATGTGCAGGTCAGCATTAAATCCTCAGAATGCCAAAACCTGCCAGCGGATTTGAAAAGCACCTTATGCTTAAAAGATCAACAAAATTTCAATATTTTTAGAGCTAGAAACTGTAAGAGTCTTTGAATGAATCATCTGTTATGTGGTTCAATCTGGAAAATTTACCAAATTACAGCTTAAAATTGTGACATTTCTTCAAAGTCACTTTATTCCACGTCCATTTACAAATTCTCCAAAAAAGTATTTGCACTAAGTACACTACCATTCAGTTTTTTTGGGGTCACTTAGAAATGTCCTTATTTTTGAATGAAAAGCATTTTTTTCAATGAAGATAACATTAAATGAATCAGAAATACAGTCTAGACATTGTTAATGTGGTAAATGACTATTCTAGCTGGAAACAGCTGATTTTTAATGGCATATCTACATAGAGGTACAGAGGAACATTTCCAGCAACCATCACTCCTGTGTTCTAATGCTACATTGTGTTAGCTAATGCTGTTGAAAGGCTAATTGATGATTAGAAAAGCCTTGTGCAATTATGTTAGCACATGGATAAAAGTGTGAGTTTTTATGGAAAACATGAAATTGTCTGGGTGACCCCAAACTTTTGAACATTAGTGTAAACTCTGCAAAAAGCCAAAAAATTTGTGCCCCTTCCTGCAACCATGAAGCCATCAGTGACTCAGCTGTCACCAACAGTCATGTCACAGACATCAAGGACTACTCGGTTGATATGCAGGCTGTGTTTACACAGAGCAGAGAGGAAACAGTTATAGAAATAAATAAAAAATGTAAGTCAGAAAAATCTGTAGTGAAAATGTGAAGAATTTGCCTGAGGTTCCGAGGGTCAGAGCTTCTTTAGTTACCTGGTGCTGGATATAATATACCTTTACTGGTGTAGTTTGGCAGTTTACTGCAGATGGACTTGGCTGCTCAGAAAGTCATTTTCTTCCCAGACCCTGTTATGCAGTTTGTTTTGCTATAGTTTTGATTGTTGCTCGTGTTCAGCGGCTGAACACAAGCCTGCTATTTAGACGCTGCAGCCCGCATGTTGTGCTTTTATAGCATAATGCTAAGCTTGTGCTGTGTAGTCTTTCTTTGTTTGACAAGCGTTTGAGAGGGACAGCACACACATATTACTCAGCATAATGAGATATCCCTGTAAATATGCCGGCGTAGAAACGTGATGATAGAAAGCTGGACGAGGAGACACTGTGTATGTTGCTGCTGATGAATTGCCACTCTTCCTCTGACTATATATCATCAAAAAATGGCAAATAGTAAAATTCACACATATTTTGAGATATATATTATTGAAACAAACATTTGCACTGATAATAATCATAAAAACTGTATTTATGTTGCACCTTTCATGCAATATTTCCACTGCATGTCCCTGCAGTGGAAAATGGCCTAATGGTACAAATATGTCTCTTGAATAAACTGTATAGTTTACTGTCCTATTATGGACCCAGCTAGAAAGCATGGAGTGCATTTTCTTCCTTTTATGAGCATTTATATTAAAGGATAATTACACTTTATTCAGGATTGTGTGATCTGGCCTAGTGATCATAAGTCAATCTTTGGAAGAAGAAACTTGATTAACAATCTGAATCATAACCCTACAGATTTAGTTGACCTCACGTGATCACATGATTAGTTTTGCGGATGGTGGCTTGAATACGCCTGTCACTTCAGCTCAGATTTCTGCATCCTGTTTTTACTCAGGGTTATTCTGAACATTCGGAGTGGAGGTGATGATTCATGAGGCTAATGCTTGATTGATTCTCTCAGAAACGTGTTGCTTTTCTTTGTCTGCCCTGCTGTCTTCTGTCTACAAAATAAGTTGATGCTCTAAGATGTGTGGTGTGTCCAGTGAGCGTCATCCTCATTGTGTCACGACCAATCACACTTTTGCTACGTTACGATGAAGTGAAAGTGAACTAGTGGTCGACCTAGTGTCATTTTAATCAGTTCCCAATAAAATATATGAATTTCAAAACGTTGATGCAGCTGCTTCTCTCCATCTGTAGGAACTCTGTGGTCTCGAGCAATGTGTCACCCACAGCACTGTCTGATTGGTTACATAAGTAATAGCTTATCAAAACTGAGGGATAATAAGTTGGAGTATTTTTTTCTCTGATTCCAGCTTCTTAGCTTTGGATATATCTGGTTTCTTTCCTCTTCTATGACAGTGAAACTGAATATATTTTGACTGTGGACAAAACAAGACAGCCTGAACTGTTGGCTTGTTTTTGTTGTCAGATTATAAAACACAAAGATGATGTGTAATTATCCAACACTTGTCTTTTCTGTGTTGCTTGTAAAGTGATCATGCAGGAATTACTATGGTTTTATGATCTATTAGGAAATACACAAAAAGTAAATTGTTGAATCAATTTAAAGGAATTGCTTAAATTACTTAACATTGATGCTTTTTCTCTGATTTTGCTAGATATTATCTGTAATTTAAGAAAACAGGGAAATCTGTAAAAAACAAAAAAGTAAAAAATGATTCAGTGTTTTTCAGTCCTTAATACACATATTTTTTAAAATTTAAAATAACAGCAAATATTTGTAAAATAATTGTATTTTCATGCTGATTTATATTTTGTGAAACATTGTGTAATTTTACAGTTAAACATTTTAAAAGAAAAATTAAATGCCACGTGGATATTATTTATAATTTTGGCCTGTGTTTTTAGGGTTAACATACATATAAATAGATATATAGATTTTTTCCCTGTGATTTTACTAGATCTTATGTGTAATTTAATTTCACATACATCTCAAATAGAATTTTTATGGTGTAGAATTGCCAAAGTGTACATTTTGCAAGGGTCAAAATATTCGAAAATGAGTTAGATGGAGATGCTGATTGATTTTAAATGGAATAACCCACTTGAACACAGTAAGCAGTGAAGGATGCTGAGAGCTCAGAGTCTTTTAAATGTGTAGAGGGAGGGAAGCAGGCAGGAGTCTGGGGCTGCCAGGTTCTACCTCTGTCTGGACGGCTGGGGCCGGGCCAGCTCCACTCCACTTCCTTTCTCTGTGAGAGAGAATGGACGGAAGTGGTGTTTGGGTGTGTATATGTGAGTGTGTGAGAGAGAGAGAGGCAGCCTCGCACGGCTGTTATTTTGTTTTTAAACCTCGGCCAGGCCTTGGCCTGAATTTGGCACTTAAAGACAATAACAGTGGCAGCATTCCTGTGTGTGTTCTCGTACGGCGGCGGTGTCATTGCTGCGTGGGTCAAAGGCGGGGTCAACACTAATGAAGTACCAATGAGAGAGTGTCTTTCTGATGGGGATGCTTACTTCTGCTTCAGTTCTCTCTTTCTGCCCTCCACACAGCTGCCTTCACTCTCTTTTCTTTTCTTTCTTTCTGTTTGCCTCCCACAGTTTGCCCCACTGCCGCCCCCGTCGACTTCTCTGTTGGCACAACACACTCGCTGAACCACACACACAAAACCTCCGTCATGGGAACTGAGGGGTGTAGCTGGTCAAAAGTCGCATATGTTTGTGTGCTTATCTGGTTAACAACACTGTACAGAGTGACAAAACTCCTTTGCATTTTGATGTTGTTTTCGTGTCGTTTAGTGCAGCTTTATCCTTTTTTTGTGCATTCGGTGCAAAGATTTGAGGAAGCCTTTTGTTTCTTTGTGATTCAAATGAAGTTGCATCACAGAAGTGGAACTGCTGCAGAAGCGAAAGCCTTTCTTTTGAATGTTTTTCTCAAACAGACCTGATTATTTTGCCTATGAATGTTTGCTGTCATCCCAAACTCCCTCTGTGATTTCTTGTGGAGTTGCTCAAAGTAGTTTTTTTTTTCAGGTGCATTTATTTATTCAGATCACGAAGCTCATAGCATAGAAAATTTTGCTTCTTCAGAATAGACTAGAAAAGTAGAGGTCTGTTAGGCTTCTCATGTCCCAGAAATGTGGAAGATGGTGCTCTGACAGATGTAAGGCTGCACTTCCAATATGTTTTTGGATGAGATAACTTTTTTTGTGTCAGCAGAAATGAGGATGCTTAGGGAAATAGTTTATGGATACGAGAAAACTGGGATGTGGTAGCCTAAAGTTTCACAGAACAGCCTCACCAAATTCCAGTTTAGCACTTGGTCATGGATGTAGATGTTTAATTTGCCATGTTGTATATTCTTCTTCTTGCAAACAAAGTCCATGAAGTGACCAAAACAAACAATTTTAGCTGGTTTATTTGTCCCTTAAGGGGGAATTCAAGGTCAGGAATCCATAAACCAGGCAGCACACACATCAATGAATGTAAAGATGGTTGTGTGCATCCAAGGCGTCATATACACTACCGTTCAAAAGTTTGGGGTCACCCAGGCAATTTCATGTTTCCCTGGAAACTCACATTTTTATTCATGTGCTAACATAATTGCTCAAGGGTTTTCTAATCATCAATGAGCCTTTCAACACCATTAGCTAACACAATGTAGCATTAGAACACAGGAGTGATGGTTGCTGGAAATGTTCCTCTGTACCTCTATGGAGATATTCCATTAAAAATCAGCTGTTTCCAGCTAGAATAGTCATTTACCACATTAACAATATCTAGACTGTGTTTCTGATTCATTTAATGTTAACTTCACTGAAAAAATTGCTTTTCTTTCAAAAATAAGGACATTTCTAAGTGACCCCAAACTTTTGAACGGTCGTATATGTTCTGTTCCATAGAGCTCCACTGGTGTCCTAAAACTATTGAAAATACTCCTTGTGTAGTTTATTGCAACTCCGTTCCACAGACACCGTCTTCCCAAACGTGGACTAATTTCCCATTGAAATGAGTCACCAGTCATGACTGTTTCCTCCATTTTGAGCAAAGCTTGCTAAAAACTACAGTTGCAAGCTGTTTCAGGATTTAGACTGTTTTAAAGCAATTCAGTCTAAGTCTACTGGACTGGGGTAAAATTACTAAGAGATGGATTAATGCTTAGTTAGTTTAAATCAGCTACTAGATTTACTGGAGAGATTGTTTTGTCAACAGCGGTAACCAAGGCCAACAGTGAACTTTTAATTTCATAAAATATTGTTTTGACTGAAATATCATCAAAGACCTTGAAGATGCAGTATTTATACTGTGAATATTATTATTATTATTATTATTATTATTATTATTATTATTATTATTATTATTATTATTATTATTATTATTATTATTATTATTATTATTATTATTCCTCCTGTGTAAATTATGAATCATCCAGGTCATGTTATTCCTAAGTGCATTAGTAGATAGCAAATGAACTTTTCTTTTTGATTCTTGAAGACTTCAGTCCCAGCTTTTTAATCTTCATCCTCGATTCACATGTCTAGTGGCTCATTAATGACCCAAGACTCATATGCCTCAAGGTGTGAATGCTGGCGAAACTGCTTGGGCAGGGAACTCAGGACTGTATTATAAGAACCTGATAAATGGTGCTGTAGATCTCCTTTACTTAGAGATGGCTGTTACAGTTCAACATACACGACCGTTCAAAAGTTTGGGTTAGGTTTAGGCTCTAGGAACGTTTTTTTTTTGTTTGTTTGTTTTTGCTATTTTGTGACTATTAACAACAAAATTGATAGATTCATTGGGAAAATAGTCAATAGACTTATTTGATAATAGCTGCAGCATTATGAGTTTCTTTTGTGATTCTCACACTACTGAAAAATCTGATTTAAAAAAAAAAACAAAAGCAGTGTGTTTACTCAATAATCAACAGACTTTGTTGTTAGCACTTTCCATCTGATCTACTCTCTACTGAAGAAATAGGCTTTATGAAAACTGTTGGCAGTGTTTCCTGTAGATTATGTGAAATAACTGGAACACGACTTCTGCTTAGAGATAATGGTATTGAGTCTTTTCAAAGCTGAGAACCCCACAAAGAAATTCCCCTATTATTTCGTTCTCCATAGATTGGAGTACAGTAGTGGCAGAAATCTTAAGAAAAGGATATGTCAAATTCAACGTAAACTATTTGAATGGTTAAACACCTGTTAAATGTTTTTTGTAGTTTTGTTTAACCAGGATTTTAGTCACGAGGGTGTAAGGTAGACGTTATCATCCTAAAGTGTTCCTAATGCTGTTCCTTGGGAGTCGGTGTAGATCATCACCAAGCTTTCAATGTTCTGCTCTGAAGTGGGAGCCAACCAGATGGCAGCCAGCGCCGCCTGTTTACCCAGAAGGCCGTGGAGCTGGCGCTGCACCGCTCAGGCTTCCCCTGTCATTAAGAAACTACTCTGCAACCACACACTGCAAAAATATTACTGACATACGTGCAGAGAGAGTCGGTCTCTTTGAGGGAGTCAGGACCTGAAATGGCCTGTTTAGGAGGCTTCCCCACATGACAGAGTTCATATTATACCGACCAAGGCAGCAGATTCAATTTCCTCGTGCTTTGGTTCCTCCCTTCTCAGGCAAATTGAAGGTCCCATGATGACTTGACCCAGCACTGTATTGGTGTGATAGCAGTGTTGTCTGCTGTACGTGAAATTGTGTCATGGAGAGCTTGGTCTGGGTCAGTAGGGTAATCCAGGACTTACTGCAGAGCATGTGAGGAGAGCAAATGAGTCAGTCTTCAGCAGGGAGATGTTTGGCTTTGTGTGCTCCACTTAAATTTCTTTGTGTACACAAAACAACACTGTTTTCCTTCTACACTAATTTCATCCAGGGACTATGAACCTACACGATTCTTATGTGAGCTCTTCTACATATGTATAAATGCTTGCAGAAAAGTCTTTTTGCAGGGAACTAGAGCTGAAAATTATGAGTCTAGTAATTGATTAGACAATCAACAGAAAGTAAAGTGTTGTTTTGAGGCATATTTCATGAATAAACAGCTTTGGTCTCACCTCTCAGAGAGGAAAATTTGACATTTTCCTTTGTCTTTTGTGGTTTAGGGTTTAGACTGCTTATGAGACATAAAAAGCAATGTGACCACCCTACACGGAGCTGTACCACGATCAGGCCATATCTGTTGTTTAATTTCTGCTGTGGTGCTTTTTTCTGAAAGAAGGTGAAGAGGCTTCTTGGTACTACTGTGATTAAAATAGAAGAAGCATTTGTTGTGCTTCATTTTTTGCATCGAATTGGTTAGAGTTGTAGCTGAAACCTGCAAGAGGAGGTTCAACAACATCCATGTCATTGTCTCATGATATGTCTGTTACTCCCTCTCAAATTCTGTGAGACCAACAGTTACGTAACACGAGACTTTTCAGCTAAACTGCAGGCTGTGTTTACACAGAGCAGATGAGTACAGAAACAAATTAAAAATATAAGCAGGAAGTGGCTGATTAAAAACTATATTTTGACAGATTGTCAGTGCTTATTGAAATTATGATGAAGAAACAATCATTCAACGTATTTGATGGAAAAATGTCTAATTACACAAGATATACCACATTAAGCAAACAAATTTATGTAAAATTACACAACCAATACTTCCTTTTCTGTTAATTGTCACTAATTGTATCTCATTGTATTAATATACACTACCTTTCAAAAGTTTGGGAGAACTTAGAAAAGCCCTTATTTTTGAAAGAAAAGCAGTTTTTTTCAATGACAACAACATAAAATTAATCAGAATTCCAGTCTAGACATTGTTAATGTATAAAATGACTATTCAGCTGGAAACGGCTGATTTTTAATGGAATATCTCCATAGGGATACAGAGGAATATTTCCAGCAACCATCACTCCTGTGTTCTAATGCTACATTGTGTTAGCTAATGGTGTTGAAAGGCTAATTTATTATTAGAAAACCCTTGTGCAATTATGTTAGCACCTGAATAAAAGTGTGAGTTTTCATGGAAAACATGAAATTGTCTGGGAGACCCCAAACTTTTGAACGGTATTGTATTTACAGTATATTTACAGTATTAAACTTGAATTTTGCAGTTTATCTGTTAAACATTGCCTTATATCATAAGCTCAAAAATACATGGTATTATCCAGGAACCCACTTGGTTATTTAAGAACCTATTAAGAACCAAATAAACATTCTAGTGTGTCATGAACATTAATGTTGGCAGCAGCCACTAGAGAGCAGCAGTGGCGTGTTGGGAAACTGCCTGGTCACAACCTCAGAGAGCTCCAGCACAACTTTTCCTTTGTTGCAGCTGTTCAGCAGCTCTCTCATGACCCACATCACATGACTTATTTGTCAAATATGCACAGTCTATGTAATCCAACACAGACTAATCCAGACTTCCCGGTGCTTTACAGATAGGACGCTGTTTGCTTTGGTCGCCGCTCTGACGCCTTGTAGAAATTTAATTGACCACCTGGAGTTCCTTTCAGAGGCTCAGTTTAAATAGTCACACTGTCTTTTCATTCCATTTCTTCTCCTCTTTTGCTGTGCCTTATCGTTCCCATTATCAGCAGCAGAGCCGCATTGAAGCTACTTTGCAGCATTCCCTGTATAAATGAATATGATAACATGTTTGGAAAAAGTTGACATCAGCAGCAAATAACCTGCTGCTGCACACAGACAGACATACACTGCGCCTCGCCTGCAGGCTGTAATGAGTTTTAATTTTGAGTAGAAGAGTAGTGGGCCTAATTGTCTGGTACTAATCAGGAGATATGCTCCTCTACTTGCAGTGTTGCCTCATATGCTACTATAAGACAGACGCAGCCGGACTCGGCTGAAGCCTGCTGTCTCAGCAACCACCCTGAGCTACTGGAATCTGTTTTACCCGTCCTTTATCCTCCCTCTGCGTACATCTCTCTTTTCCTCGCAGTCAGGGGCCTCGGCTGTCTGAGCAAAGAGAATTGCAGAGGAAGGAGAAAGATAACAGCAGTGGGAGATAATGAAAGAGTGACTCGGCTGGACTTGAACATGTGTGACTGCTATCACACTGTGAATGATTGAAAATGAATGTCACAGGGTAAGGATTTAGGTCACAGCTGGCTTTCAGTCTGGAAACACACTATAAACAGTAACTGGCCATAGAATAAGAGGCGGGTTCAAAGGGTAATGCTAATTTAACACTACTTGGATCTAGGTATTTTTGAGCATCGTTCCTATCAGTTGTGTTGACATTGTATTCTTGGAGTTAACTGTAAAGATGGGAAATTATGATACAAAGAAACACAAGCAGACAGACAGCTTTGAAAATCCCTGGTTTATTTGTTTGCATGGACAAAAAACAACAAGATATTCTATACATTAGTGGTACAATCTAGAAGATCAGAGATTGTGTTTATAAAATTCTAAATTTGCACCTCAATTATATTTGACTGCCATCCCTGCTGACAAGTCGTATTGTGTAGTAATAGTGTTCCTTGAGCTTCTGCAACACTTGTAACACTTCCAGGAAGTCCTGTTATGTAAACATGTCAAGAACCATCTCTTAAACTGTGTGAAAACAATAACCATTTAACTTGAGTTTCATTTTGGGTAAGAGGAAGAAGTCACAGGGAGCTAAATCTAGTGAATCAGTTGGGTGGAAAGTTCCGATTGTGTTGTTGTGGGCAAATAACCCGTGTGTAATCACCATGCTGTGACCATTTCACCACAGTTCTGCTGGTTTACTCTGAACACTCTCCTTTACACTCCTCAGAACAGTACAATAAAACTCTACACTGAAAGTCTGACCCTGGGGGACAAATTTGAGGTGCACAACCACGTGAATGTTGAGGAAAACAATGATGCTCCTGACCTGATGGAGATGTCAGAAATTATAATCCAGTGTGTGTTCATGCAGGTCAGTTTCACTTCTTATTTAGAAGAAGCCTGTATTTGTCACAAATACATTGTTACAGCACTGTGAAATGTTGTTTTCGCATATCCCAATTGGGATCAGAGCGCAGGGTCAGCCATGGTACAGCACCCCTGGTGCAGGAAGGTTTAAGGGCCTTGCTCAAGGGCCTGACGGTGGCCGCATCGGGGTTTGAACCTCTGACCTTCTGATAAGTAACCTAGAACTTAACCATTGTGCCACCACTGCCCAATATAATGACCCAGCTTCATTGATTAGGGAACTAATTTTGAACACGTCTATGATACCTGCAGTAGAGATTGAACTGGCTGGGTTTGAACTCGGGATCTTATGTCCAGAAACCAATGCACTACTAAGTGAGCTGAATCGACATTTACATTACCATTCAAAAGTTTGGGGTCACACAGACAATTTCATGTTTTCCATGAAAACACACACTTTTATTCATGTGCTAACGTAATTGCACCATTAAAAATCAGCCGTTTCCAGCTAGAATAGTCATTTACCACATTAACCATGTCTAGACTGGATTTCTGATTGATTTAATGTTATCTCCATTGAAAAAAAATGCTTTTCTTTCAAAAATATGGACATTTCTAAGTGACCCCAAACGTTTGAACGCTAGTTTATTTAATAGATGTGTTGAAATACTGTATATGATCATAGAAGCCAAACTGTAAGGGTGATAATTATTTAGAATATTGAAAATCATGCAAATAAAATGTAGTGAAGATATATGCACATTAAAAAAAACCCTCATGAAATAGATGGTCAGTATGCAAAGTGTCAAAAGGAGCTTTAATGAGGATGTTTTATGAGTCCACCAGGTATCCTTGCATTTGGTAGGAGACATTCTGCTGCAATTAAAAATATCACGAGATGTACTCGAAACCAAAGATTGTACAGGGTTTGAATTTAAACAAAAACTTGAGGACACAATGTGGCCATACAACTGATGACAGGAGGTGAGAATCAGGTGATAATCTCACTTTGGAGAGGCCTATGACGAAAGCAGGCAGAGTAAAAGACTTTCTTATAGTGAGTACAACTTCACTTGACCTCGAGACGAGCTTGATTTAATGTCCTACTTTCTGTGGTGTACAATCTCTCATTCTCGTGGACGCAATATCACTTACTCTGCTCAAACTTTCCTTTTATAAAATTGATTTTTTGGTGTTAGAGTAAATCACTGAGTGTGACAGTCTACTAGTTTATATTCGTGCAAGATACTGTGACATATGTGATGTAAGTGTACAGAGAATTGTGGGTCAGAATGGCCAGAAAAGCATGCGGGCTTGTAAACTGCAAAATCCAACTGGATGTAGCTGAACATCCTGTTTTTTTTTTTGGCTTACTATATTTTAAATAATATTCATTGGGACATTCTGAATTCTATTTCTGGCACACTATATAGTATGGGTGTATGGATATTGAAATGTACTCATGATGTCCTGACAGCTGCTGCTCACACATGTTGCACACGCGTGACCATGACACACACAACGTGAACAGTCCCAGAACTTATACTGCACCACATAATTGTCATTGATTGTGCTGGTTGTATCTCTCCAAGGGAAAATACTAAAATTGCAACTATACAAATGAAAAAAACTCAATAAGATACAACACAGTGACTGAAAAATAGAAATGAATTTGCATTTAAAAGCTGAAAGAAATGAAGATAAATGGTAAAATTATAATGCAGTTTTTCTGTTGTAAATATACTTAACCATTTTAACCTGAACTACCATATTCACTGTACTTGTATTCATAGTTTTTGTCTACAATGAGGGATTATTACTAAATGTTGACAGTACTCTCTACTGATCTGCAAAAACGGCACAACATTGTATACTGGTGGCTGTTCACATTGTCAGTTTCTTTCAAAAAACCTCCAGACAGTCAGGGTGCAGGCTTTACCACACTTTGCTCAGGAAATTACCCTCAAGTCGTAGTATTGTGAATGTGAGTTATAAAAATACACCAGAAAAGGCAAAGGGATCCATCAAAGTACGAAATTTCACTGCCATCAGTCCAGTATTTGTTGCTGTATCAGAGTCTGGATTAAAGTTGTGGGACAATCAACTGACAGATGGACAGAATGATTTGAATTTAACTGTGTTCTCACTGAGACACTGTTTTGCTTTAGGATTTGTCATCCTTACCACAGCTGCTGGGATTTCCTGGTTACCTTTGAGTTGGCTTGGAGTAAAGTAGCTGAAAACAGAAAGCGGGGAAGAGAGATAAAGAGCAGAGTGAATGACTCACTAATAGCAGGTTGTGTGCTGCTATTTCCAGGCAGAGGTCGAGGTTAATGAACAATCACTTTTTTGGGACTCCTGTGATGTCTGTGTGGGCGTCTGTGGAGGCGGTTTGAGCTTCAAAGAAAGTACTTTTTGTGAATGTGACAGGAGTGTGTGTAACACAAGCACATCTGAGATTACAGCCTCTCTTTTATTAGGTCACTTAGTAGAGCATAAATCTGCTCAGTTATTCTTGTTAGGCATCAGTTGGACTCTGTATCTCTTCATAATGGGGCTCCTGTTTGCGCCTGTCACATTTTATCGATTATTCACTGCAATATGAAGACCTGCACTGCAAGACGTAGAGAGAACTCCAAAATGGTTTCTGTGCAGTATGACACTGTTATAATGATATTAACAAAAAAGGACTCAGAGAGCGCAGTACTCCACCAAGGCTGTTCATTCCCCCATATGGCATTGTCAGAAATGCAGCATTTTTTGTAGAAATGTAGCATTTGTTTATTAGTTATTGATGATTAGAAATCACAGCAACATAGAATGCGGCCATTTACTATAGATGTACCCACAAATAAAATGACCTTGTGCTGAGCACAGATGTGTTATGCATGTGTACGTTATGTACGGATACCGAATCACGTGACCCGAGTATGTAGCAGGCGGTAGGAATGGCTGTGACTCGGAAACACCCCCACAATTTAATCAGTTGTTTCTTGTATAATTTCCAACGGATCAGTACCAATAAGTCCGCAGCGGTCAATTTGTAGTAGGATCACAATAGTGTTCACTTGTCATAGTTACAGTGACGCTGTGCCACTATCTCGCAATGATACAGAAATCATTAACAAATCCATGTATCCAGACTACAACCCGTATCACTGCCAAAATCTAATCACTTGGTCCTTGTGTCATCTCTGACCTTTCCTGAAAATTTCATCGAAATCTGTTGGTCTGTCTTTGAGCAACGTTGCTAACAGACAAACAGACAGACAGACAAACAAACAGATAAACCAACGCCGATCGTCACATAACTTCGCCAGGTTCCTTGGTTAAGTAATAATGAAAAATGCAAATTCACGTTCTTTGATCATTTACATTATAATAATTCTGAAACCTTGAAACAACATCCCTATAGGTGTTACTGACACTGGGAAAAAACAACAACTCTACACAATGAGATATTTTACTACTTAGATTTTTAATTTGTTCCCTTACTTTTCTAATCTTTGCTCTGTAAAAGCATAGCCTGCAACTCAGTCCAGTTCAGTTGAATAGCTAAATGCTATGGATATTAAACTATTTGCATTTTTACAACCTCTGCAAATTTTCCACACTACTTTCTTTACACATTAATTCCAGAAAGATGTTTTACCATGACTTCCAACAACTTACTGACAAGCTGCTGCTCTGCAATTTTTTAACTATGCTGTATTTATGTTTGATCAAATTTCTTTTTTTATTTTATTCTCAGTCTCATGTGTTATTATAGATATTTTACTATACATTTTTTATTTGTCTCCAAACATATCATGATTGACTGTAGGATGTCAAAAAATCTGAGAATTTTCAGATAATCTGATTTTTTTTTGTCATGTTACTGTTGGTCCCAGCTGAATCAGTCATGACTTCTTGAGTGTGCTTAAGACTGCTGAATTTTATGTATTTACTTATTTTTAACAAAATCTGTTTAGTGCAAGGTTTTTTTTTTGTCATGCTTTTAAATTAGACATGTAGAATACAGTCATTTTGATGAAATATCATGACTTTAGGCCTAGATTTGGTTATTTATCTCCAATGCAACCACATGTCACAGGAGTCATTTAAGGTTAGTCAGAAAGCTAAAAATATGACTGTTCTTTCCTAACAGTTCTAGCCTTTAGTAAAAGATAACATGCATTTCAATTCTGCTGACGGTTTTTGGGGTTCAGAGAGTTAATACCGTGATACGAACAAGAAAGCTCCTCACTATCAGAGTCAACCACGGTGTGAAACCTCCTGCAAGCACTCGCCACTATTAAACCAAACACGACTTTCAGATATCATCTGTTTGGTGGCGCCCCTGAGACGCCTTGCCAACCTGCCAGGAACGCCAGCTTCACCAGGCATATGTGCCACCAACTGTCCATCTGAGCGAGCCTCTGTGAAGAGTATCAATAATAACAGGAAACGATTACCCAGCTGACATGAGCTGTTTATTATTCATCCTAATGGGAAAATGTTGAAGTCTTGCAGGACACAATGTGCAGGCATCAAAGGATTAATGAACGCAGAGCTCAGCAGTTTCACCATCAGATACGGTTAATTCTCTCTTGTATGTTCTAGCTTATCTTTAACCCAAAGATGAAATTATGTATTCATGAATTTAAGTGAAACTCTTGAAAAGCTGCATGCGCCATTTTTCATACAACTGCAGGGGCATTATCTGACTGAAATAAATAATCAAATATTTAGCTCTCACTGATTATAGAAAATCTAGTGAGAAAGAGAGATTACATAGATTTTCATTCATTTTCTGTTTGTCTCTTGGAAGTTTCATGTATATTTCTGTGACTACTTATTCTATGAAGCAGTCCTTGAAATAGAAAGTTAATGAAAAATTCATTTAAGAGAATACTGTGCAGCACATGCAGCATCAGAAAGTCAATAAATATACACTACCATTCAAAAGTTTGGGGTCACCCAGACAATTTCATGTTTTTCATTAAACTCACACTTTTATTCATGTGCTAACATAATTTCTCCTTCAAGGAACGTAGCGGAGTTATGTGGCGTTTGGCGTACGTTTGTCCGTCTGTTAGCAACATTACTCAAACAGAAACAGAATAGATTTGGATGAATTTTTCAGGGAAGGTCAGAAATGACACAAGGACCAAATGATTAGATTTTGGCAGTGATGCGGCTTATAGTCTGATGTCCATCGATTTGTGTGTCATTGCTGGATAGCAGCACGGCGTCACTGTAACTATGACAACAAGTAAACACTACGTCAGCTGCCTGCTGATGATCACATGATTGCAATCCTACTACAAATCCACCACTGCGGACTTATCCTTTGGAAAGGAACAATTGATTGAATTGTGCGGATGTTTCTGAGTCCCATCAATTCCCACTGCCCGCTACATATTTAGGTCACGTGATCCAGTATCCATCCATAATGTACACATGCATAACACACACCTTTGCTCAGCGGAAGGTAATGTTTTTATTAATGATTTCATCCGTTGGAAATGATAAAATGACTGAGCAGCCTTGGCAGAGTACTGTGCTCTCTGAATGCGTTTCTTGTTTTAACACAATGTCCCATTAGAACACAGGAGTGATGGTTGCTGATAATGTTCCTCTGTACCCCTATGGAGATATTCCATTAAAAATCAGCCGTTTCCAGCTGAATAGTCATTTACCACATTAACAATGTCTAGACTTTCTGATTCATTTAATGTTATCTTCATTTAAAAAAAAAAAGATTTTCTTTCAAAAATAAGGACATTTCTAAGTGACGCCAAACTTTTGAACAGTAGTGTATTTGTAAACATTGCTGCAGCATTGTAGAACTGATTGATTTTGTATGCTTTTTGAAATATGTACTCTACTACATTTCAGAGGGAACTACTGTATCGTGTTTTTTTCACACATTGAACACATATTAATTTATTTAAAAATATTAAAACTGTTTTAGTCCTGAACTACAGCTAAAAGAACTATTGGAGCAGTTCTAAGTTTGTGCACATAAATCAGCAGCTTCTTTAATCACTGATTTGTCATTAACAACAAACACTCTGGTGACACTTTGGCTTGTTATTTGAAGTATTGAGTCACAAGTTTGAAGAAGCCTTTTTTTCATTGAAAAACGAATAAGATTATATAAATTCTAATTTCAGCATACATATTCACATGGAGGTCGTGCCTAAAAGGTGATATCAATTATTTGTTACCCTCAAGACTGAATTTATACAATTTTATACTCCAGGTTTATGAGCAACATTTGTTCTGTGGTTACAGTAGTTCCTGTCAGTAGGTGTTATATATTAGGCAGTCAGTTAACAGCCAGTTCTTGAAGTTGACTGGAGGAGCAAACTAAAAGCTACTAAGATATGAAGACTTTTAGTTCTGCCATTCGTCAAGCCCCAGAACATCTGCCTCCAAACTGTAATGCTAAACTTTATTTTGAAACCAATAAACAGGACTGGGTGAGTTACTGTGTTTTCTTGTAGCTTGTTGTGCTTCAGTGCAACCTCAAATTAACCAGTATTTCCATCTGTTTGCTTCTCTCCTGCTCTCTGTGCTCACATTACTTCATTTTAATACAGCTGAATTCTGAATAAAGCTGTTATCATTTACATATTTTTTGATGTCTGTTGACAGACCACAGAGATAGTATGAAAAAATATATGTTATCCAGCAGCCACTTCACTGCTATAGTAATGACTCTTTATCTGCAATGTCATCTGACAAACTCACCAAGCCTGTTTTTCCTCCATGTTGTCAATCAAAGAGACAAAGAGAGTTTCTTTCCTGAAGGGGGTATGGACAGCAGCAGCTCATTGGCTTTTAAAATGAAAAATCCTGGACAGAACAGAGCTAAAACTAGAGGTATTACAGTCATGGTGAATAAAATCCTCTGCAGTATTTTAAGCTATTACACTGAAAGACACACTCTGGGGACATGTGAGACTTTGATTAATTTGCTGTAAAGGGGCACAGTATGGGACCTTTAATGTTTTAAAGGTAAAACACTTTCTGATTGTTGATTGATCAGTTTGGCAAATAAAAGAAAATTAAGTGTAAAAATCCCCTGCAAATTAAATCTCTTTTGATTTTTGACATTTGAAGAGATCAGCTTGGAAAAAATAATATGAAGAAAAAAGCAATTTGATTGAAATATAATTTTTAGTCTCACAGATAATACATGTAACAGTTATTTTCAGCCCTAAAGTGTTGAAAATACGCAAATGCTTTGTTCCCTCAGTAATCTTTTGTTAATTGCAGCCTTCATTTCAAAGGTGTGAGTTTCTCCAGCATGTTATCAGCAGCTTCTCCTCTCTGACATTCTGCTGCTGGTTTATTCAGAGGAGTGTTATGTCAGCTGGCTAAATATGACCTTCACATGTGTCCCGAGGGACCAAGGCAGGCTCAGTGTGCAGCACTCAGTAACGCCTGTCAGCCACAAGCTGGTAATAAACCCAATATCAGACGAGCTGAGGTTACCTGTTGGTGTGTGTGTGTGTGTGTGTGTGTGTGTGTGTGTGTGTGTGTGTGTGTGTGTGCGTGTGTGTGTGTGTGCTTTAAAGAGCATAATACGCACAATTTAATACAACCTTGCCATAAGGCATCAACAGATCAAATTAGCTATTAGTTAGCTGAAGTGTACCATGGAAACATAAACAGTTTCCATGGTGTCTCACACACACACACACACACACACACACACACACACACACCCACACACACACACACACACACACACACACACACACACACACACACACACACACACACACACACACACCCCTTATCTTCGCTGTTGACTACATGTTGTAATTTATTTTCTCATGGAAGAGCCTGAGCAGTATTAGGGTGTTATTTCAAAATGATTTTCACCCGCTCACAGCTGTTGGGCCATCAGTGTACACGATCAATAGGTTCTGTGCAGGATGATAACACAGATGTGGTTGATTCAGGATGATCTATTTGTGTGCTGAGACTTCAGCTTTTAAAGGATGTTTATCTGCTGACGTTCATATCAACACAGAGCAAAAGAACCCTTAAAGAATAATACAAGACAGGATGTACTACTGCTTCACATGTCATTCAATTATTTGTTTTATTTATTGTTTACTTAAGAGACATTGCACAATACATTTATTTTTCCAGATGTACTCTAAAAGCTCAGTAGAGTCCACCAGTGATGTGCAAGAAATATTTAAAAAAATTAAAACTGTGAAAAACAAACACAATCAAACCTAAAAATGAAAATCTGAACAAACAGTAAACAGTTTTCTCTGAAAAAAAACTAGTGAAACAAAGAAGTTGTCAACTGAATTTAAAAATGATAGAAATTGATGTAATATTATTTATTATGAAGAGAAACACCAAAATCTTTTATTGTGGGTTTTGGGGCTATTGGGTTTTTTACACTGAAAGCATTCTTAGAAACTGCTTAAAATTATTAGTATATATAACATACATATCAGCCACTTTAAATATTAATTCAGCTTGAATTTGAGATGTAAATACCTAAATATTGTTTGGAATAAACATCTCTGTACAATCTCAGTGTTTTAAGGGGTTTGTACCCTCGAAAAGACTTAAATGAGGAAATATACTAATACATGACAATTGATTAATTTTGCCTTTAACTAATTTTTGATTGCAAGATGCTGTTTACAAATAAAAACAGCTATACATACAAGTCCCTTTTAATGTCACAATTTTAGGGGTTTCTAGCCCTTACAAACATCTAAAACTGTGCATATAGTATTTAAAAAAAAACAAAAATGTATAATAATGTTTAATTCATTTAATCAGTAAAAATTCCCTAAATGACATAATATTAAAGGATTTCTATCCTTTAAAAACACTGAAAACTGTGCATGAAATACATTCAAAAGCCCTGCATGATGATATTTGATTTATTCTATCATTATTTAACAGTGAATTTAAGGTGTAAATGCCTGAAATTTGTTTAAAATGGAAGAGATTTAAACACCTTAAAAACTCCAATACTGTGCATATAATATTTACAAAACCTTCATTTAACCATGAAGGTGTAAATAACAATATAGTTTAAAATAAACATCCCACTGAGTATTTTAGTAGCCTTTAAACCCTTAAAAAACATAAAATATTGCATATAATGATAAAATAAAACCCCTTAATATATGCTAGATGTGCATATGAATTGGAAAAATATCTTAATAAACCTTGAATTTGAGGTATAACACCTGAGTACTATTTGAAACATATTCCTGATGAAATCACAAGTTGCTGAGATTTTGTTTAATCCATTATTGCAGCCAGAACTGATGTGTTGTTGAACATGTTGAACCTTGAACCTATAACCTGGGGGGGGCGGGGGCTGATAGTTTTATTAGCCAATCAGTGCTTAACAGTGCAGTGCAGAGGTGTCGTTCCCTCCCTCCCTGCTCCCAGCCTGTTCCCGAGGGGCCGAGAGATCAATGTCAAAAGTGTTCGACTCTGTTACCAAATCAATACTTCCCTTCAAACAGCACAAACATGCGCACATAGATAAGTACGACACATCTGGAGAGATCTGATAACCAAACAGCCTCCCTCCTCACGTTGTTTGGTGTCATTTGATTAGCCCACGCTCTGACCCCCACTGACCCCATGTGATCATGTTCTCCAACACCACGCCAACTGACCTCCGATCTCCTGACCTGCGCTTCACAGCCGGGGATGGGAGAGGATGTGTTTATGTTGTGGTCACATTGATTTATTGGAGGTGCTGAAGGTTACACAGGGGGATGAATCAGCTGTTTTATGGTGAGATCACCCTTAAGATATAAAACAGGCAGTGCAGGAAGAAGCACTCGGATACTTTGTTCAAGTATCAACATCACAGTTTCAAAATACTTCAGCACATGTAAAAATCCTGCTCCCAAAGCACTGAAGTAAAGGTAGACTTACATATAATCTAAAGTGCCTATCTAAGGTGTTCTTTTAACATCCATTGTGTTTTGGCTTCGAGAGAAAAATTTACAGACAAACAACTCTTTCATGCCAACGTGAAAACAGATTTTTACAAAATATTGTGAATTAATTAAAAATGTTGAATGTAAAATAGGTCTTGGGCCACAATTGGAGCACTGAGCCTGTGTGAATAGGTCTCAATCAGCCTTACCCATCTGGACATTGTAACTTTACACTATTGTCAGGTTTTACAAGGATCATGAGTAAACGGCTCTTTTCAAGTCCACACACAAATTCTCCATTGCACTGAGTCCTGGGCAATGACTCAACCTCTCCAGAACATTTGCCTTGCTGTCTTAAATTATTTCTACACTGTGGTTCGTTGTTTTGCTGGAAAACAAATCTTGCTCCAAGTCGCAGTTCTTTTGCAGACTGAATCCGGTTCAGTCCTCCAGGATTTCCCTATAATTTGCAGCATCATGTTTTCCCTCTAGATTTGCAAACTTTTTTTGGACCTGCTGCTGAGCAGCATCCCCACATCATGATGCTGCCACCACCATGCTAAGATTGTGAATAATGTATTTGTGATGATGTGCAGTGCTTGGTGTGCACTAATCATGTGTCTAATCTGATGGTGAAAAAGCTAATTTTGGTCTTATACCAAAGAACCTTCTTCTGGTTGAGTTGAGAGTCTCTCACATGCCTTCTGGCAAATTCTAGTTTAAATTTAATGTGATTTTTTTTTAATCTTTGCCACTCTCCCATAAAGCTTTGACCTGTGAAGAACAGACAACAGTTGTTGTATTCTCAGTTTCTCCAGTCTCAGCTGCCAAAACAACTCCTTCAGAGGAGTCATAGGTGTCTTGGTAGCCTCTATCAGTTGTCTCTTTCTTGCACAGTCACTCAGTTTTTGAGGACAGTACTGAGTACTGGTTTACCAATCACAGGCCCTTCCAGATACAGATGTCTTGTTTTTGGAATTTTTTGCCAAAAAAGCCAAATTACGATGACCACGATTCAAAGTTTAAAAAAAAAAAAAAAGAACAATTTCCAAGGGGGTACCTATTTTTTGTTGGCACTGTATGAGTTTACTAGTTTATTAGTAAAGATACATCAGTGGGACAGCCACATTTTACTGTTTTCAATATGAAGCTTGTTTGAACTAATTTACATACAGTTTGCTTAGTTTAGTCTTCAGTGGGCTCAAAAGGGTGCTAAATTGAATCTGGGGATTGTGATTAGGATTACTGGGCATATAAAAAAAATAAACGAACATGATAGACTTAGAGCCAAAGTAGTGCATTTACCTTGTTTTGTGATAATTTGTCAATAAAAATAACAATACCGATAATCTTAAAAATGCCAGATATCAGCGTTCATGATTAATCAGGCTAATAATTGATCAATCCCTAGTCTGTGTTACCTCATTTGACTGAAATCAATGAATTTTCCTGTTATTTCTGACCATTCAATAAACAGAAATGTCTATTATAGTGTGAATAAATGAAATCCCAATTAACAAACAATATCCAACAACAATGATCAAAAATATTTTATCAGAGCAGTGATGTAGTGTGACATAGTGAGAAAATATTTGTATATGAAGTGAATAAAAATGTCAACAACTCTAAGAATAACCAGATTCAACCCCTTACATTTTATTCATTTTTGCACAGTCTTTCCAAAATGTAATTCCTAGCTTCCTCGTGATGACAGACAGATCTTACTATAAATACAGCCCGCTCCCACCAACTGCACTTCCCCCATCCAGCTGAACGAGAGCATTTCTGATTAAGGAAAGCTCTTCATCACGTTGCTGAGAGCTTTCACTGCTGGCAAGAGATGTGTAATTTATCAAAGATCTTTAACTATAGCTTCCTCACTGAGTGCTGGAGTAAAATAGGAAGTGAAGCAGTGGTAGATTTGTCCTGATTCCTGTGGTTTTCACTCCACCTGCACTTGATGATTGTGTTGCTGCTTGGTAAACTTCGCTGTCATTAGTGGATGTATGTGTGAATGTACATCCTTTGTCTTCACAGGATGGGATTTAGTGCAGAAGTACTGAGAGACTGGGAATACAACATGATCAAGTACAGTTTTGATGTAGTTGGGCTTTAGTTCAATTCAATTTTATTTATGTAGCATAGATTCATAACATATGGCATCTCAAAGTGCTTATTACAGTAAGGTACAGACCTTCCGAATTACAGAGAACAGAGAAAACCCAACAATCCAAAGTAGCCTTTGGATTCTCTATGACTGACAGTGGGAAGGAACGACAAAACCCTGGGATAGGGAGGGGAAAAAACCTTGACAGAACCAGGCTCAGGGAAGGCGGCCATCTGCCTCGATTGGTTAGGTGAGAGTCGGGATGAGAGGGGTGGGGATAGCAGGAGGTGTTGGGGTGGGAATGGCAGGATAGCAGGTGGTGAGGCTGCAGATTAGCAGTTTGTACCTCCAGATCCAGCGACCTCTGGAGAGAAGACTAGCACAGGACACAGAACCTCCTGGGAAACAGAGTTAGTGACATATATTGGTGATATGTAACGGTATAGAGAGAGTAGAGGAGAGGAGCCCAGTGCATCATGGGAATCCCCCGGCAGTCTAAACCCATAGCATAATAACTAAGGGACAGCTCAGGTGATCCTGAGCAGTCCTAACTATAAGTTTTATCAAATAAGTTTTAAGCCTTGTAGGATTATAAATAGGAACCAATCTTTGTCCGGGCAGGTGTTCCGCCCAGATGTGGTAAAGTTTGTCAGCGCGTCAACTTTTTAAATCCTGGTGAAGCACCTCAGGGGCTTCAAGCATTGGCTTAGCCTCTACAAGCCTAATCTTAGAAATAGAGAGGGTGTCTGCCTCCAGAACCCAAACTGGGAACTGATTCCATAACAGAGGAGCTGATAGCTGATGTTTCTCATCTTCCTCTTGACACTACAACATATGACGTTCTATGGAGCTCAGGTCAGGTGAGTTGGCTGACCAATCAAGCACAGTAACGCCATAGTCAGCAAACCATTTGGTAGCAGTTTTACCTGGGCAAGTGTTAAGTCTTGCTAGAAAAGAAAATCGGCATCTCCATAAAGCTGATCAGCTGATGGAAGTATGAAGTTCTCTCAAATCTCCTCTCAGATGCTGCATTGACTTTGGACTTTATAAAGTACAGTGGACCAACAGCAGCAGATGACCTGACAACCCAAATCATCACAGACTGTGGAAACTTCACACTGGACTTCAATCAACTTGGATTCTGAGTCTCTCCACTCTTCCTCCAAACTGTAGGGCCTTTATTTCCAAATGAAATGTAAAATTTACTTTAATCTGAAAAGAGGACTTTGGATCACTGAACAACAGGCCAGTTGTTCTTCTGTTTAGCCCAGGCAAGGAATTCTAACATTGTCTCTCTTTAAGGAGTGGCTTGATATTAAGAATGCAACAGTTGTAGTTCCTTTACCAAAGATGCCTATGCTTGGTGGATACACTGACACCAGCCTCAGTCCAATGGTTGTGAAGCTCTCCCAATTTCTTGAATCGACTTTTCTTGACAATCCTGTCAAGACTGTGGTCATCTCTGTAGTTTGTGCAGCTTTTCCTACTACAGTTTTCATTGGCCTACCTTCCTTGTGGAGGGTGTTGATTGTCTTCTGTTCAAATTTCAAGTCAACAGTCTTCCACGTGATAGTGGCTGTGTGGACTGAACTAGAGCAAGAGGTACATGACACTTATGCTGTTTGAATAGTAATTTCTGCCATTTATATTGTGGCAGTCTTGAGGTTCCAATGGCTCCTATAACGTTATTAAATTATCTATGATGGAATCACTGAAACTTGTGTTTTTTATGGTTCATATGTAAATTAATATGTTTTGTGTGTGATATTACTAGTTATTATCTGTATTTTACCAAAATAGGAAAATCTGTAAAATTACAGTAAGTGGCCCAAAAAAAAAGACTGTTAAAAACAATTGAAAATTTTATTATAGAAAAATAAATCTTCCTTACATAATGTGTTAGACAGTACAATAGTTAAATAACCCATGCATTTCAGAATCAATTTGGACTATTTGTTGCCTAGAAAAACATACTTAGGAAGTCAAGTAGTTGTATATAAATATAATTTCTAGGACACGGGGTATTCTTCACAAACAACAGCATGACAGAAATTTCAAAACCAGGAAACAGCACAGATAAGAAGAGGCAGCTCAGAGATTGGAGAGTGAAGGCTGTCTGTGCAGTGGAGGTGGATAAAAGAGAAACAACAGCAGGTGAAATACCTGCTGTG
Organism: Amphiprion ocellaris; assembly: GCF_022539595.1. Classification (NCBI taxonomy): domain Eukaryota; kingdom Metazoa; phylum Chordata; class Actinopteri; family Pomacentridae; genus Amphiprion; species Amphiprion ocellaris. The sequence goes on along the minus strand of NC_072782.1, from coordinate 22,903,239 downwards.
GCTGCAGAGAAGAATGAGCGGATTAGACAGAAATGTGTGTGTGTGTGTGTGTGTGTGTGTGTGTGTGTGTGTGTGTGTGTGTGTGTGTGTGTGTGTGTGTGTGTGTGTGTGTGTGTGTGTGTGTGTGTGTGTGTGTGTGTGTGTGTGTGTGTGTGTGTGTGTGTGTGTGTGTGTGCAGCAGAGAAAGACGGTGTTTGTGGCCATGTATGGGAGCAAAGATGAATGGTCTCATTTGTGGTGGGCGCCTGGAGGCCACACAGACTGATGCAGCCACACTGCTGCAGACTTTATCTCACACTCAGACCATGTCCACACTAAATGCTGATAAATTTGAAAACACCTTTGTGTGTCAAACAGGCTTCTGTCCACACCAGCATTTTGAGATTTCGCTGTCTGAGCATAAATGCCAGCAACAAAAGAAAAATGACATCCTTATTGTAGTTTTTGTTCTGTTTATTGTTCTGTCAGTTTTATTGTGTTTTTTGTTTTGTCTTCTTTGTGTAAAATGCATGTTAAAACATTTTCTTGCTGGTCTTTTGGGTTGCAAAATTTCTAAGGTCTTCATCTTACTATGTGAAGCGCTATAAGATGATATGTTGTGAATTAGCGCTATATAGATAAAATTGAATTGAATTGAAGTTAACAGTGCTTCATCTGGAAAATTGAGACAATATTGCAAAACCACACTTGTTTATGTGACTAAGGTAATTTCTAGTCATAAAGCCACAAATTCAGCTAATGCCAGGCTCAGACTACAGGGGTGTCTGGATGGCTTTTCCAAGAATTGAAGGAGAAATCCAGTCTGATCGTAGTCTGAATTGATATTCGTCTCAGATTATTTGGTAATATGAGGGGTTTTCAGATCCACTTTACAACATCCCACACTACTCACAGACTCATTGTGGCCAGTTCCCCCAAATAATATCAAACGTGTTTGATATTTGCAAGTTAAAATCATGTAGCATTCTGCATTTGTTTATTCTCACTGCAAGTAGTATTACAGGAAGTTGTTGCACCAATAGTCTATCTTGGACTGGCTACATCACACCATCATTCAAACACTCTGGCTTGTTTTTTTTCTTCTTTAATAAACCAATCACAGTTGTCGTGGGTGGTAATGAGTGAAGGATGTGACTTCAGTGTGCCCTCAAAATAGTGATGGGAGGAATTTTTGTGGTGGAACATTTGCAAGTAAGGAGATGTGCACTGTGATTAAAATGGATAACCCACTGAAAAAAAAAGGCAGAGCAGCATGATTCCACAAATCCTGGGCAAAACTGTAAATTTCAGTTTCATTTCTAATGTGGGAATTTGCTGCCCTGAGGTTGCTGTTGTTCTTTACCATGGCAAGGAAAATTGTAATGCACAGATTAAGAGGGAGAATGCCGAATGAAATGACTCAGAACCTACATCTGGTGTGTCAGACTACGGCACCTTAGTTTACATTTTGTTTGCATCTGCTTCACCTGTTTCCCCGTGAGATAATGTGAGATTGTGCTTTCCTCCCTGATTGCTCCCTCTGGTGACGTAATTTTTAATTATTTTTTTTTACCCTTTAATGTAATATGACGCTTTATTTTCCACTCTTATGATGCGTGCATGTCGGAGAGTAAAGAGGGAAATTTGTTGGATGTTTCTCCTGCAGCCTGATTTCCAAATTTATCAATCCTAATCCTGTTGCATTGAGGAGATCGGGGTGAATGGATGGGTCAAAAAACTTCTCCAGTAATACTACCAGTGTTCTAAAGTAGTAAAACAATATTTCAAATGGTAATAAAATATTGCACATGAAATTGGAAATTACTCATCATAAGGAAGTATTGCACATGAAATTGAAATATTGCGCCTTAAAATTGAGGGGCTCTGTGGGGGCTACTGCGGGAGTATGGGCTACTGGGCTCGCGGATACGAGCCATTCAGTCCTTGTACAATTGAAGTGAGACCTGTGTCTACATACTTGGCACAAAGTCAGACACGTTTCCAGTGGGTATTGGACTCCGTCAGGGCTGCCCCTTGTCTCCAATCCTGTTTGTGGTGTTCATGGACAGGATCTCAAGGCACAGCCAAGGTGAGGAGGATGTCCAGTTTGGGGACCTCAGGATTGCGTCTCTGCTTTTTGTAGATGAAGTGGTTCTGTTGGCTTCCTCACATCATCACCTTCAGCATGCACTGGAGCAGTTTGCAGCGGAGTGTGAAGCAGCAGGGATGCGGATCAGCACCTACAAGTCCGAGGCCATGGTTCTCTGCCAGAAACCAGTGGATTGCTCCCTCCAGATTGAGGAGAAGTTGCTTCCCCAACTGAACGACTTCAAGTATCTCGGGATCTTGTTCATAAGTGATGGGAAAATTGAGCTTGAGATGGACAGGCAGCCTGGTGCGGTGGCAGCAGTAATGCAGGCGTTGTATCAAATAGACTTGGTGAAGAGGGAGCTGAGCCGCAAGGCAAAGCTCTCAGTTTACCAGTCCATCTACGTTCCAACCCTCACCTATGGTTATGAGCTCTGAGTAGTGACCGAAAGAATGAGATCACGGGTTCAAGCAGCCAAAATTACCTTCCTTCATAGGGTGGCTGGACACAGCCTGAGAGATAGGGTGAGAAGCTCGGACATCCGGAGGGAGCTCGGACTAGAGCCGCTGCTCCTTTGCGTCAAAAGGAGCCAGTTGAAGTGGTTTGGACATCTGATTCGGATGCCTCCAGGGACACTTCCTCTGGAGGTTTTCCGAACATGTCCGCCTGGCAGGAGACCCCGGGGCAGACCCAGAACTCGCTGGAGGGATTATCTTGTCTAGCCTGGGAACACCTGGGGATCCCCCAGGAAGAGTTGGAAAGCATGGCTGGGGGGACTGACATCTGGAACGGCCTGCTTCGTCTGCTGCCTCCGCGACCTGACCCCAGATAAGTGGAAGAAAATGGATGAATGGAAAATTTAAACATTATCAATATTAAATTTATTATGAAACTCATAATAATGTTGACTGATTCATCGGATGTAGGCTACATGACGCTGACGTTTTTTACATTGGATGAGTACATTATCTGTGTGTGTAAATGTTCCACAAAAACAATTCCTCCATCACAAGCAAGCCCAAAAAACAAGCCAACTCTGCAGCACACAATGTGAGACAAATAATAATAATGTTTCTCACAACTGAAAACAGTCACAATCTTTCCAACACCAGGAGCTGTCACAGATAAACTTAAATCATTTTGGACCATTAAGTGAAAAAAGCATCAGTCATGGTTTTGATTTTCTTTGGAGGACAGCCTCTTTGATATACAATTCAATTCAATTCAATTTACTAACCCGCCAGCAAATTGAATTGAATTGATATACAGACCTAAAATCAAAAAAGTCAGAGGCAACACAGAGTTGGTTTCTTAAGGTGCTGTCAGACAGTGAATGGTTGCTGTTGCTGCCTCTGTTGCTTCAGAAACAACAACATCCTGTAGAAAGGACAGACAGCTGAAGGTGCTCTTTGCTGCTGCTGTCTAAGTTTCTGGTATTTTTTCAGCTTTCTATTGCACCTCAAGGTGGCCGCATGAAACTAAAGTGGAAAAAAATACTATACAGGAGAATTGTACTGGTAGCTCTGTTTCCTGAATAAAACACCACTTCATCAGCAGAGAACAAACATGTCCTTAAAGAGAAATGATATTGGAGATTATCCACTGTAGACCAATAAACAAAGTGTATGATGTGAGTTTGTAAAACTTTTTCTATTAATCTTGTCATATTGCCAACGATTTCTGCTATTTTAAGCTGCAACCTGCTCAGTTTAGCTACACAGTGAGATTTTAGAAAGTGGATTGTAGCAGCCTATGATGACAGCACGTACTTTGTTACTTTGGTAGTTGTTTTCTGAAAAGGTTGCAGGAACTCAGCTCTGTGTTTTCAAGGTGGGAAACCTACATAAAGGGTTTTTAAAAGCAGGAGCTGGTCATTTTCACTGAATTTTAACCATCCCATCTTAGGATAGGGGTCAGTATACACAGCCATAAGTGGTGATCAAATGCTGGTCACTTCCCCTTTACATCTTTTTGTCGTTGGATTAGAGGGATGAGATCCGACCATTTCTATAACTCTCAGAAACGGGAGGTTGGACTTTCACACCCGCTCCGTGCCAGAACTGTGAGAAGGTGAGAAAGTATGCTGAGTTTGAGCTTCTTTCTACAGCTGTCTTCTGTCATTACACAACTATTTGTGGCATGTTTCCAAGTGCAACACTGTGAATGTGTTCCAGGAGAGACTGTCTGAAAATGAGCATTATTCCCATATTTAAACTATATCACGTTTCCCTCCCATGATGGCGGTTTTCTCACTCCACCTTCGAGCATATTGTCATTAGAACCTTAACCCTACCTCTCAGCCTTATTAGCCTCTATAAATTCTACAACAACATAAAAATGCTAGTATTTGCACTGTATTAAATGATTTCTAAACTACTTGTTTTATTCTGAAATGAAATGAACAGACTGGGAACAGACCAGCTGTTCATATTCATATGATTTCTGAAAATAGAAATACGTCAACTGGTGATCCAGCACAAGAACTATTGAGGAATGTAACAACGAAACAAGTTATCCTGCTGCTGTGCTGTGATATATACCAATCAGGCATAACATTATGACCACCTGCCTAATATCGTGTTGGTCCACTGTATGCTACTAAACTCCTCTGATCCAGTGGTTCATGAACACAGGACCTCTGGGGATGTCCTGTGGGCACCAGGATGGTGGCAGTGAATTCTGTGGGTCCTGTGGGTTGCAGGGTGGGACCTACATAGATCAGGTTTATCCTGGCACATCCCACAGATACTCAGTAAGATTTGGATCTGGGGAGTGTGGAACGTGGGTGAATAGCTTAGCTCTGTTGTGTTCCCCAGGCCACTCCTGAGCAGTTTTTGTGGCGTGTCAGGGGGCATTGTCCTGCTGATGGTGGCAACTAGCATTAAGGCCTGCTGTTGCCATGGGGAGTCGGGAGTTGGGGGGTTGCTTGACCTGCAATGTTTAGGTGAGTGGTACGTGTCAAAACCCAAGGTTTCCCAGCGAAACACTGCATGAATGACATTATAATATGATGATCAATGTTATTCACTTCACCTGTCTGTGGTCATAATGTTGTGGCTGATCGGTGTACAATCTGCTGTTTTCAAAGTTTCCAGTCGATGTTTTATTCATCAGTTTAAGCAAAATGCAGCAACACCAGTGACTTCTTTGACAGAATGTCAGTTACTTTGGACCTGACTCGGTAAATATTCAGTAAATGTTAAACAAATTAGACCTTGCAGTCTCCATCAGGTTGGGCCAATTCTAAGTTGTGAAACTGTGGGGGTGTTCACAGGTAGTCTGTTCTTCCTGCTGACAAAAACAGTGGATTACTCCTGGAATGCTGTCAATGCAACACTTTTCCCCTCGTGAAAGTAGCACCGGTGATTGTCCGACCAATGAGGATATGGTTGGACAAGAGCGTATCACCATCCAGTGGACCTGATACCTGCACTATGAAGCAGGATTACAGGTTATTGAGGTACCTTCATGTGTATAAAAGTACAATATACTGACTGATCAAGGATATTTATTGTTTTATTTGAGGCAGAGGCATTGATAGGCCTATTAACTAATGTTCCCATAGGTTATACGTTCTATAGCCATCAATAATAGTTTTGACTGCAGCAGTATAAGCTGGGTTGCTTTTAGCTGTTTTATATTTTAAAACTCTTCACAGGATTATAGTTTGTGAGATATATACGACTCTACACCTCTCCATTTTTTGTAAACTCCACTTCTTTCATTTCAATTACACTCACAACCAGGTTCAGAAACCCTTGGTCGATTTACTGAGTTGATAACCAGCTTTGTAAGATTTCTTGGCTAGGCAGAGGTTCAGTAAAGCCAGATCAAGAAACGATACCACAAGAAAGTTGAACTTGCTTTGTAGAACAGGTCTTTTGACTCTACAACCTTACTAGAAAAATAAACAAAACATGGAGCGAGTCATTGAGATGGCATTATGATTTTATTTAAAATTACACATGCTCAAGCACTGTGTGTGTCATTTGCTTTGTGAATGCAAGATCTTGGCTTCAAATGTGATGATTCAGTCCAACAGAACTGCTTTGCTCCAGTTTGTTAAACTACAAGTGTGTAGTTTGTTAAACTACACACTTTGTAACATGTACAGGAATGACTCTGCCCAGTAGTGTAATTGCACAAAGTGCTATCTCATTTCTTAGATTGGCTACACTCAAAAAAGAGACATCTTAAATATTAGCTAAAAGGAGAAAAACATTTGAGAAAGTTATTCAGGTTAATTTGTGTGGGGTTTACTTGTTGATTTACATGTTTGGAATATTTGAAATTGCAGAACATACAACGTAAGAGCTGTCTAACACTGACACATCACTAAAATCTTGTGACAGTTCTGGGCAGAATCAACACTGAGCATGTCAGCACTGTCAACTCTTTCTCTTTCTTTTTATTTTCCGTTGCTCTTTTATGAACTGCCTAAGAAAGTTCAAGGTAAAACTCAAATATTGTTCGAGTTATATGTCAAGTGATGAATGAACAATTCTTTTTTTAATAAAGAGCATCTAAAACATCACATTCAGAAGCAGCATCAGGATGGTTTCTGCACACACACACAGACCACACACTTACAGTGTACACAGCCATTAATTCCAACAAAAATCAATAAGTTTTCTCTGTCGCAAATGAGTAAATGATAGAGGATGGTAAAGGCAAGAAGAAAGAAAGTGTGCAAGAGGTTAATAAGTGCACAGAAATCTTTGATACTGTGGGTTTGTGTGGTGAAGAGTGATCTCAAAGAGACTTGTGCAGCAGCCAGAAAGCAGCCAACACCCTCCACTTCTGCATGTCTTGTGTTACAGCAACCCTTTCACTGAGCTGTCCTTCTAGAACAATTCTGGCTTGTACAGCTGAACAACTAGGCTACGTCCATATCAATGCATAGTCTGTCCACACTACTCTTGAGTTTTCGTGGATACTTTTGGAAACACTCCTGTACCTACTGTATTGTGGTTTGGAAACTCTGGGGTTGTGTTTTAGTCTGGATAGGTAGAAATTGAGATTGTTACAGACAGTGGGCTTATCTCATTTCAATAATTGCAATCTCAATGCCTCCTCCTGTCCATGACCCAGAAATCAATCTTGGTGTGCCATCACAATTCCTAAAATGCATCTTAAAGCTCATTGGAGGAGCTATGAGTGAGGATGCACAGGTGTGTCCTTGAGGTAGTCTTTACCTCACCTGTAATGTAAAAGAGGTGGCACAGCTAGAATATACAAACCACATCAAGAGCATGACTAACAAATGATCACTATTCTGCTTCTCTGACAGAACATAAAATACAATAGTAGGTTGCAACAAAAAATGGACAGGTGTTGCAGCTGCCTCTCATGTCATAATTAATTGACATCACTTTTAAACATTTCTCTGTGGCAAGAATGTCTCATTTTGGGAAATGCCTTTTGCCTCGACTCCTCCACTTGCATCTCTGGTGGGAGAGACTAGGATGTGAGGAGAGAAGTTGAGGAAAGGAACTGAGAATGTGCTAACAGGATGAGATTATGGGATTAATGCACCCATGTTTCTGATTGGAGCATTCCTTTGTGACCCTTCTCTGAAAGAAAAATTAAACGTCAGCCTTGACTACCAGAGGGTAATTCAACATGAATAGGACAGAGCTAAAACAGTTTTTGTATAAAAGCACAGTTTTAAAATTAAAATGTTAATGTGGACGTAGAGTTGGGGGAAGGGTTAGGGTTAACCTTAAGGGTTGCTAAAAGTAGCATAGTGATTGTCCAGAAAGTTAGCTTTCTTTGTCTTAGACCTGTAGCCATTAATCGACTCCTTTAGTGGAAAAAAAAAGACCTATTGTATAGAAGTCTATGTGAAAATGACCCTACTTATGACTTCATCTGTTAACTCAGTAAACATCTTCCTAATGAGTTTATTGTCTCAGTTGCTAGTTTCAAGTCTCGTTCAGTACAGCATGATGTCCATTTGTTAAATTATTGTCCCATTCAAAAGAAAACAGACAATAAAACAGGGTATAGGAATGTGTTGTTCTGTGTTAGCTCCACCCCTCACTTGTCATGTCTGATTTCATAAACCAAGATGGACAATTCCAACCTTGAGGCTTCTAAACAGTAATCCAAAAACCAGTTGGTGATGTCCATCTTTAATTTACAATCTATTGTCAGCAGACAGCAGATAAATCATAGGAACTGTTGTTTTCCAGATTTTTAATTTTTTGTTTAATTATAGATAAAATTATTAAACTAATATTAATATTATTCCAGATTAATATATGGTAAAACACAGAAAAACATATTAATTCACAATCTTGACTGAAAAAAAAAGAAACAGGCCAAAACTGTACCCAAAAAACATCAAAAATCTGTATTTTTTTTATAAATAATAATTTGCTCTTTTACAATGTGTGACCATAAAAATGCAATATCATTATTTTACAGATGCCTGTCCTTATTTTTAAAGTCTTTGAAAATTACAGTATTCTTTCCTTTTATTAATGTATTTTTTCTTGCACATTTGCTGCCAGATTGTCACGTTATTTTTTACGGTATTAACAGAGTATCTGTAAGTCTTTAGATTCTGTTCCTGTCAGCCGTTCTTGTGAAGATTTTTTTTAAACATGTTTCATATTGGCAGCTGATATTTGTATGGTAGCTGAAACATACATAAAATACATAACATAAAAATACAATATACATACAATAAAATAAATAACTTTGCCTGCAGTCCACTTTTTTTCGGCTCTATGGTCCTACACAAATCCCATCTAGGATTCAGGGGTTAATTAAAACATACCAGCAGTAATCAGTGTGTTAATAATGCAGGTGAACAGCAGGAACACAACAGAAAAGAGACTGTGAAAACACACACATGTACTAAACTTTTGTGTCCAGTGTACACACAAACACACACACTGAGTGAGTCCATTCATCACTGCCAAGGTGTGTGTTTAGTAGCCATGTTGGCTGTGGAAAGTGCTTCATCAAATTGACTTTCCTGACATATGGAGTGTGTAGGTGTGTGATCACCAACGGTGTGTTTATCAGTGAGGTGATGGGTGTGTGTCGAGGCAGAGTGATGATGCCGCTCACAGAGATGAATAAGAGAGATTTGATAAAGATATGCAGCTATAGACTCATTTTTCAACTCTTCCGACAAACATGTCTTCCGGTCTCAGAGGAAAAGGTCGAGGTTCAAAGGCTGGGGTGGACTTTATTATCTCCTCACTGGAATACTGTTAGAGAGCCAGTTTGGAGGCTGCAGGTCACATGTCTGTGTCTCTGCTGCTGTGAATCACAGAGATACATGAATTACATAGAATATCATTATATTTTTGTTACAATAATGCAGAGCTGAAGCTTATATTAATGTCATCAGCTTTCATGTGCAATGCTATTTGCATACCTCTGGTGTCCGTATGCTTGTGTTTCTCCTTTGTATGCTCCTTGTAACAGGTTGTAAATATGCAGTTTACAGTTTCCATGAAAAAACAATGAGGTTTTTGGCACCAACCATGAGCATAAACAAATCACACACACACAGAGAAGAAAAAACAGCTGTTGCATTATTGATGGAGTATGAAGGGTGTGTGTGGTTTAAGATCAGCTAACTCAATATAAAAGGCACCATGTACATGCAAAACATGACCTCACATTGCTGATCATTGCACAAATCTTACAAGATCGTAAGAAATTAAAGGTGTAAAGTCCAACCAAAAATAAAATTAAATGACTTCGTTCCAACTACAGCTCAAATATCTACTCAGTAAATGTCTACCCCTGTCACAGGAAGAAATGCCTGTTTTATGTAGATTTTATGAGGCAACATATTATCTATTTTGTGCATTAGCCCTCTGAACAAGCAGAGTTTTATCCCAAGTTTAATCTAGAGCTTTAGTTTTATCCCATGCAGATTTTGGAAAAGTCAAAAGTTTTAGAACACCTAATTTTTTCCAGTTTTTCATCGGAAATTATGCATGTTAATGTATCATTGTACTCTGAAATGAAAGCATAGAACAAATAAACAAATGAAATTTAAAAAAATATCTATTTCATAACCAAAATGTATTCTAAACTTTTAACTTATCAAAGTAGCCACCTTTGGCAGATGTAACAGCTGAACACACTCTTGGCATTCTTTCCACAATGGAAATCATATATTCTTCAGAAAGTTCTTCCCAACTCTGTTGCAGAGGTTCCCATAAATGTGTGGCACTTGTAGGTTGCTTTGCTTTTACTCTTCTGTCCAGTTCATCCCAAACCAGCTCCATGGGATTGAAGTCTGGATACTGTGCTGGCCATCTTGTCCTTTTTTTCCTAAGGTAGTTCTGGCATAGCAGGACTTGTGTTGTGTGGGGTATTATCTTGCTGTAGGATGAACAAGGAACATACCAGAGGGTACTGCATGGTGCTGCAGAATGCTGTGGTAGCCGTTTTGGTTCAGGGTTCCTTTCACTCTGTATAAGTCACAGACCCTGGATCCAGCAAAACAGCCCCAGACCATCACACTTCCTCCTCCATGTTTGACAGTTGATGTCACACACTGAGGAACCATCCTTTCTCCTACTTGACAGCGTATAAAAATCCTGCGTGATGAACCAAGGATTTCAAATTTTGATTCATCAGTTCACACTATCTTCTTCCAGTCTTCAATAGTCCATTGGTGGTATTTCATGGCCCAGGCAAGCCTCTTATTCTTTTTTTGATGTCTTAGCAATGGCTTTCTTACTGCAACTCCACCTCTTTCTCTCTTCTATTGTTAACTGCCTTTTCCTCACTATTTTTATAGCAACACACTACTTTCTGCAGTACAATACTATTCAACTAATGCTCTTGAGGGTATGGTGCCAAGGGGTATTTCAACACTACTTTTATGCAGACAGAGGTGGTTGTAAGTAATCAAGAAAAGTTGGCACACCTGTAGGATTTGGTAGCACCAACTTTCAAGGTTCGATCAACCTCCATTGCTGCAGAACAGCTTAAAGTTGTTAACTCATTTCTTGTTACCTGAAAACGGCCTTTATGTATAATTCTGAAATGTACATTATTTTTCAGTTTTGGGTAACCTTATCTTTTTTTTAATCTCTGGCAGTTCACCACTTGCTTTTGTACCATTTCAAGCTATTCATTTGACTTGAACTACTTGAATATCAATTAAAAAATTGGAAAAATTATGGCGTTCTAAAACTTTTGACCAGTAGTGTATATGTTTCTAAATTTTATTTATTTTTTTGAAATGAAATATTTTTAGCTATGCTTGTTCGGCTGTTGGTCTTCTCACTAGGTTTTTAATGTTTTATGCCAGTGTTTCAGAGGGATATCAATTAACTGTTTTCTGTACCTTTGGTACCATGAAATTCCAGGTGTCCTCCTGCTCAGATGGCAGTTATTGTCTCACTCTTCATACTTCTGCATATTTATGGATGTTTTTTCTTGTCACTGGCAATTTTTGACTTTTATGCTATTCTGTTTAATGGGTATTATCTATGTCAAGGGATATGATAGGCTCTTTATGGCCCAATGAGGGAGTGGACTTCAGCTGTGTTTCTGCAACATTTTGTCTTTGTTGTGTGCTTTCATGTCAGTTTACATCTAATGATGAAAGCATAGAACACTCTATCAAACCTTTTTTTTTAAAAATTTCACCACTGACAAATCAGTCTACTGGTGGTACACATTGCTATTGTTTTATTGCCTACTGCAAATGTCTCTTGGATCCATTTAAATGCCAGTGTGGTTCTTACTCATTCCAGGGTAAGTTTGTTTAATTTGACTCTTTTGAGCTCAGCCTGCCAGCTCCTGTCAGTCAATCACAGGCACCAACACCTCAGCCGACATCTCTCTAGCAGGCTGAGATGTTATCGAGCACTTCTGACTTTTCCTAACTTAAAAAATTTTCTGACATTATTGTTGACTAAATGTGATTGCATTTGCTTTCTAACTCAGTGGTTGCACATACTGGTGTGATGGTGTGATTACACAACCCGCCCATCCCAACCCGATCCTTCCACCCGACACGCACACAGGCAGAAATATCCAGAGGTTTCTGGACCGACTCACCTCCCTGAAGCTTGGCACATCATTCCATGTACAACAATGGTGCTTTAAGAAACAGTTTCAGTTGTGCTTTATTGGCATCGAGCACCATGCACATTGCACAAGTCAAGCGTAGTTCTGTAAACACTTAGCATGATGAACAGTTTACTCGCTTTTAACTGAGGTAATGCTGGGATGTGATTTATTTCTTTTTATTTTTTTGCACTAAGCACAATGACAGACTACTGTTGCTACTTCATTGATTTATAATCAATGAAATACTGTGTTAATGATTTGCAAACAAACTAGACAATCTCTCCCAGAATACCTTGCTGAAGCAGTCCGCCTCAACACAAGTTCAGGCTCATTTTACATAAGCCACTTTTGGCTGATCTGAATCTTTGTGCAGGGCGCAACTGCAAGAACCACGTCTGCTGAACTCTACCAACTCTATGGCGAGTACTTCTGAGACTTCTGAGAGTACATGTGCCAGTTTTCTGTCCTCTGTATGTCCTCCATATTTCTGCTGTAAAGTTGGACATTTTAACATGCGGCACTTCCCTGTTTTTCAGGCTTAGGTGTTACTGCTTGACAAAATCTAGTCTGTCTTTAGCAGGATTACACTATAACTACCAAGGTGAATTTTCTGAAATTTGGTGTACAGGTGGAGCTTGGAAAATGGAAGAAGTTCTTAAATTTCTGTGTTGATCTGGATGACTTTCTGTAAAATTGCAAGATAATGCATTTCCCTTGGGGGAGGTTTACACTAAGTGCACTACCAGTTAACATGCTTGTTTGTTCAATCTGCATAAAAACAGAAATGTAAAAATCTGCCATTTTACAAGGAGATAAGTGCTGCAGCTATTTGTCTATGAGTATTTTGTGCTAAAGTAAATTGTTAGTGTTGCAGAACATAGCGGTTGCTCAAAGTAGTGAATGATATCAGAACAAATCTACAGTTTTGGTGCGACTTGACTTTTGCTGCTGTGGACCACCAGACTCTTAAACAGATCACATGTTGACCTATCTGGAATTATTTTTAACTCAGTTACCACATATCCTTCAGGAATGTCTTTTTTTAACAATAGATAAAGCAGTCATGCAATCACTGTAGCTCTACCTGTGCAGTCCCACAAGGATCAATTTTAGGACCATTACTTTTAACATTTGTAAATGCACCAGGAGGTACAACATCACTTTCCACAGCTAAGCTGATGAGGCTCATTTCTGTGTGGTCATGTCTCCTGATGACACTGGGCCATCTGACTCACTTGGTAACGATATTCTAGATACACTGCCAGTCCCAAAAAAAAGTCACACACTGTAATATTTCGTTGGACCACCTTAAGCTTTGAGAACGGCACACATTCGTAGTGGCAACGTTTCGATAAGCTTCTGCAATGTCACAGCATTTATTTCTGTCCAGAGATCTTATATTGATGATGGGAGAGTCGGACCGCTGCACAAAGTCTTCTCCAGCACATTCCAAAGATTCTCAATGGGGCTGAGGTCTGGACTCTGTGGAGGCCAATCCATGTGTGAAAATGATGCCTGATGCTCCCTGATCCACTCATTCACAATGTGAGCCCCATGAATCCTGGTATCATCATCTTGGAACATGCTTGTGCCTTCAGGGAAGAAAAACTCCACTGATGGAAAAACCTGGTATTTTTCAGTATACTTAGTCAGCTGACCTCATTCTTTGGGCACATGACAGTGTGGAACCTGACCAACCCCAGATCATAACCCTAACCCCCACAGGCTTGTAGGCACTAGCCATGATGAGTGCATCACTTCATCTGCCTCTCTTCTTACTGTGATGCGCCCATCACTTTGAAACAGGGTCAATCTGGACTAATCAGACAACATGAACGACCACATTTCTTCCTTGAAGATGATGATTCACCACTATCCTTCCAGGTTTTAATAATACCTTGGACGGTTCTTAACCGGATTTTAGTAGTTTCAGAAATCTCCTTAGTTGTTTTCTTTGCTTGATGCAGGCCAATAATTTGACCCTTCTGAAACAGATTAACATCCTTTCCACAACCACAAGATATGTCTTCCGACATGGTTGTTTAAGAAATGAGAAGCTCCTCATTGCATCAGCTAGGGTTAAATAAGTTGTTGCCTGCTGAAAAATACTCGTCACTGCAGTAATTATCCAATGGAAGGTTCTGTTGCCAGTTTAGAAGCAGTTGTGTTTTTTGAAACTGCGTGTTTTTAGAGAAATGAAGGTTTTTAGCATTCTATAGCTGTCAGTTTGCCTTTGATGTTCATATCAACACAGCAAGAGTCGTGCTCTCTCTCCAGGCGTTCACCTCCAGTCTATACACAACCCCTAACATGCCATTGACACTGGATTTGCATATTGACTGTAGGTTTTGTTTAAGTCAGAACAAAACATTTTATTCTTTCTCACATTTAAATACTTGCAGATTTGTGATGCTGGTTTACCACCTACTATGTGTGTGACTTTGTGCTGTATGTTGCGTGCATGTGTGAACTGTGACGATGATTATGCCAACATGCCTTGTGGGAGGCTGTCAGCCTGTTTGCCTCCACAAGTCATTCTCCTGTGTGCAGGATGCAGATGACAGTCACGTTGTCTGACAAGGACAGGGTATGAAGGAGCATAATGAAATAAAATATTGTTTCCAGCCTCTCACCTTCTTCAGTGTTCAGTCTTTCTCATAAACATACACACAGAAACACGCACACCCGCACACAGTCAAGCAGGTACCTGTCACACCTCATATCAGTCACCAGATCTCATTGTGAAGACCTTGGTTTCTTCCAAAGACTGTAATGTAATATTTTCTCTCCCCAAGTCCCAATGTACAAATGTAATATATCTGACGGGAGTGAGAAGTTTTTATAACTTACTACGGGGTGGGGCTAAAGGGGTGAATAGGTACATGAGCAGATGCAAAATCACCAAAAAGAGATGCAAAACCACCACAAACGGATGCAAAAGCAACAAATAAGATGTAAAGTCAACTGAAACAGTTTCAAATGCACTACAAAGAAACACAAAACAATCAGAGAGAGATGCACAGCCACCTCAAACAGATGTAAAACCGCTTTAAAGTGAAGCAAACTACCACAAATTATGCAAAAACACCACGGAGATGCAAAACTATTTCAGAGAGATGTAAAACCACTTTCAAGAGATGCAAAAAACTACCAGAAAGATGTAAAAACACCTTGAACAGATGCAAAACAATCACAGATAGATGCAAAAACTACCTCAAAGAGATGCAAAACAACAACAGAGATGCCAAACCAGCATAAAGAGATGCAAATCCACCTAAAAACAATGTAAAATCTTCACAAAGAGATGTACAGCACCTCAGAGGGACTTGGTAATGGCTTTAGGCTATTTCAGTTAACAAATTGCTATCGATATTACTGTACATTAGCAAATTAAAAGTTGGTTATTTGACAGTAATTTATTAGACTGAATAAACAAGATAATATTAATAATGTAGAATTGCTTTTTGCCAGGCGCCAGAGCTTGAATTAGAGTTTTTACTCATTCTCCCAAACTGCCTCCTACACACAGTTTATATAAAGACATCTAATGTTACCTAAGCATCCTGCAATACTACTTCCTCCTAATGTTTCTATCAAGGATGTTTTATTTGTTTACTGTACGTGACAGGAAAGGTGAAATACAGAAACTCTCACCTTTAATTGAAGAACACATGAAACATACAGATTGTCCAGGTGCCATGAGTTTCCAACAGTAACTGTTTTCTCACAGTCTGATCTTTGGGTGACTTCTGCCTGGGACTGCAGATGAAAAATAGCCTCTCTGCTAACTCTGGCACATTTACAGCAATGTTTATTAATGCGCCTGTCCCCTTTAAATAAATCAATAAATAAACAAATTATGTAAGTCAGTTCTGCTTTTCTGTACTTTCCCAAGATTAATATCACTGCCTTTCAGCTGATCAGAGTTCCATTGAGATTGTCTTCATTTCAGAAAGATAGCGCCTGATGAATTATTCAGTTCAGTTGTTCCTGCATCTCAGATTTATTCAAAGATAAATCAGCAGGACGAAGGGCACTTCCACACTGGTGCTCAGGCAAATTTTAGCCCAAAGTCCAGTATGTTTGATAAGATTCAATGTGTGTCATGATCAGATACAGTATACCACTGTAAGATGGACTGTCCTCAGGTTGGAAGAGGCGATCCTGAAACTAAACTGAGTACTGTTGCGATTTACAGTCAGCCTGTTGACATGGACAGAGTTATAAAATAATAATATTAAACAACTTTTTTAGTTTTAGACCTATGGGCTGCGTCTTTCCATATGTCTGCATGATGGCTCCCCATGAAAGAAAATTACCAGAGGAATTGCAAAATCGGATTCTGAGACTTTACAAAGATGGAAAAGAACACAGGAAGATTCGTGACAGCAATAATGAGGAGTACAGAACAAACCATAGTACCAAGAATCAGATGCAGTGGACGTCCTCCTAAAGTGACACCACAGAGCACTACTTTCACAATCTACCTCTGAAAAAACTTGCCGCAGGAATCATCAGTGGTGTTTTTGTGACAACTCAGAAAAAGTGAAGGAGAGTTTTTAAAATCAACCTCTATGGATCAGGTCCAAGAAGAAAAAAACAACCCTTCAGCACCAAACTGCAAGGTGAAACTGTTCTGGAGAGCATGAAAAGAAGCCTGATGAATAATGGGGGCAAATTGTTTGATTGGATCAGATCAATATAAATTAGATATTTTTAAATGAGAGCCAGCATGTTTGATGTGGTCAGGAGTACCACAGTGAATGCATAGTCCTGACAGTGAAGCACTGTGGTAGGAGTGTGATGATCATTTACAGATGTCACCGTGAATATCTGTGGATCGAATAAAATACCTGTCGGTCTGTAGAAGCTTTGCAGAAGAGGGATATTCCAGCATGATAACGATCCAAAGCACAAAATCAAACAAGAATTTCTAAAGAGTAAAAGCTATGTTATGGACAAGTATGTGGCCTGACTTAAATCCAATATAACAACTTTGGGGTATTTTAAAGTGTAAGGCAGAACGACACGACCCCTCCAGCAAAGAGCTGCTGAAAAAAGTCTGTAAAAGAATGGCAGATCAGCTCGAAGGAAATTTGCTGTAGTCCATGCAAAGGAAGTTTGAGGTCACATAGCAAAAACTGTGAAAAAGTAAAAGACTAGAATCTCAGTAATGAAAGATGCAGTGGCTTTTGCTGCATGAAATGCCCACTGTGGGCCCTGTAGTAAATCTCACCTGTTAGTTACTCTGCCAAGTAACACAGCGGAGTAATGTGACGATCGGCGTACGTTTGTCTGTCTGTTAGTCTGTCTTTCTGTGCGCAACATTACTCAAAAACAGATTTGGATAAAGTTTTCAGGAAAGGTCAGAAATGACACAAGGACCAAGTGATTAGATTTTGGCAGTGATGCAGCTTGAAGTCTGGATCCACGGATTTGTTGAAGATTTCGTATCGTTGCGAGATAGTGACACTCTAATGATGACAACAAGTGAACGCTACGTCAGCTGCCTGCTGATGATCACATGAGTGTGATCCTACTACAAATGGACTGCTGCAGACTTGTCCGTTGGAAATCATACAAGGACTGAGCAGTCTTGGCGAAGTACGATGCTCTCCGAGTGCTTTTCTCATTTTCAATTGTACATCTGAACAAATACCTACTGTACAAGAAGAAGTAATATGATTATCATGAGGTGATACAATTTTGAACCATTTGACATTTAAGTGAAACTGCTTACTTCTGTTGTAGACTGTTTGTAGAGTGATGTTTGCAGGTGAGGCTACAGAAATAGTGGCTTGATCAACCATTATTAATAGTTATTGGAGCCATACTACAATTGTTGCTAATACAAATGAAAGTCTTCTAAGTAACAGAGGACCTGTTTAGTTAGCTTCTATGACTTATCACCTTGTTATCTCAGGTCTTCGGTTTCATCATAGTCTCAGAGGATACCAGCTTGATCCTCTCAATGAACTCATCTGTTGCTAATAGCAGTTTTGGAAACGTCCCGAGGATTTACTCCACTGTATCTTCTCTCACATTCCCGACAGCTAGAGATGTTAATAATCATGTTGAGTTTTCATAAGCAGTGAGCAGAGCCATGTGGGCGGTTTACAGTTTACAGGAGGGCCGACTTGTCATCTGCTACCTTGTCCCTTCTTCCTCGTGTCTCTGAGCTACACCCAACTGGTTACACCCATTTACATCAGCAACACATGCCTTGATCTTCTTGGCCTGTTGTGTTCCTCAACATGTAATTGAGCTGGTGTCTCCTTTACTGCACAACATGTGTGCTATTAAGAGCTTAACCCCACAGCAATGAGAGGACGGGTAGTGGTCTTCAGAGAGAGATGGAGCTGTGTTTCTTTCCAGTCATCTGTGACCGAGAGAAATCGGGGTATTGATAAAAGCAAAATGCGATTAAGGGCAAAGGTAACAGACGAACAAATGATGACATACATGAAGCGTGAAATTCCAATGAAACTTCAACTCAAGAGATTAAAAGTGGAGGAAAACATCAGATCTGTGGGAACTGTACTTTCCTCAAGTTAATTCACAAAACAAACATGTTTTTATTGCTTAAAACATTATTTTTCACATTTGAGATTTCACTGGCACACTTTCAACTGCATCAGGACTCCAGACTAACATTTTAGATTGGATGCAGTGTTGTCCTGAAGGGCTGCACAGCGGTTTGGTGGTTAGCACTTTCGCCTTGCAGCTCCACGGTTCACGTTCTGGCTTTCCCAGGATCTTTCTGCATAGAGTTTACATGTTGTCCATGTACATGTGTGGGTTTTCTCCGGGTACTCCATATTCCTCCCACAGTCCAGAATATGCTCAAGTTAATTGGTGATTCTAAATTGTCCGCATGTGTGAATGTGAGTGTGATTGTTTGTTTCTCGTGTAGACCTGTGATAGACTGGTGACCTGTCCAGGGTGTCAACCGCCTACACCCTAAGTCAGCTGGGATAGATTCCAGTCACTAAGGAGGATTAAGCAATGTATAGATGATGGATGAATGGATGGATGTTGTGCAATTTTTTTTCATTTAGGTGCATGAACTGATTAACTAAGCAACTGACCTATTTGGATTTTGAATTAATCATTTAAGTCATGTTTCAAGCAAAAATGTCAGACATTGAGAGGTTTTAGTACCTCATATCTGAAAGTTTCCTGCTTTTTTGTTTTTTACTTCCCATCATTGTGTATTTAGTTTTTTATTTTACCTAACCTTCATAACTGAGATAATGATCAGATTTTCAGCCTTCCAACATCCTTGAACTAGCAATGTATAATGTGCCATTTCTTATGAAAAAATTATTTATTACTCCGCCAAGTAACGCAGCGGAATTATGATGATCGTCGTTGATTTGTCTGTCTGGCTGTTTGTTTGTCTGTCTGTTAGCAGCATTACTCAAAAACGGACTCACGGATTTGGATGAAATTTTCAGGAAAACTCAGAAGTGTCACAAGGACCAAGTGATTAGATTTTGGCAATAATGCGGCTTACAGTCTGGATCCACGGATTTGTCAAAGATTTCTGTGTCATTACGAGATAGCAGCACAGTGCACTGTAACTATGACTACAAGGGAACACCTGCTGACGATCACATGATTGTGATCCTATTACAAATCGACTGCTGTAGACTTATCAGGACTTATTTGTTGGAAATTGTACAAGGAACAACTGATTAAATTGTGGGGGTGTCTCCAAGTCCCATCAATTCCTGCCACACGCTACATATTTAGGTCACGTGATTCAGTATCCGTTCATAATGTACACATGTATAACACATGCCTGTGCTCAGCGCAAGGTCATTTTGTTTGTGGGTACATCTATATTAAATGGACATATTCAATGCCATATGGGGGAATGAACAGCCTTGACGGAGTACTGCACTCTCTGAGTTCTTTTGTCATTGAAATAGTGACATTTGAACAAAATTACTTTATTCCACATTTAAAAATTCACCAGACATAAACCATCAGCTCGATTCTGTAAAATAACAAAAAATCCTGCCCTTTTTGGTGCTACTGAGCACGACTGACTCAACTGTGACCAACAGTCACATGACACAGTTCTGTGAATATTCAGCTGAACTGCAGGCTGTGTCTACAGAGAGGCGTTAGTATGAAAGCAAGTTTAAGAGACCGATCAGTAAAATGACCAATGTGCATGCAGAGACTCACGCAGTTTATCGAGGGACTGTGTAACTGAGGTTGTTATCTACAGCTACTGTTTCCTGAAATCCGCTAATTCCTCACGTGCAGATTTTTGGTAGACACTACAAATGACTGATCTTCCCTTACCTCTCACAAATTACCTGATTAATTTCAAAATTAAGGTGAAGCCCAACAATATTATACATGGAAAGTCCAATAAATCAAAAGATTCCCTATGAGCAAGCATATTGATGACATTGTTAGAATTACCATCACCAGCTATTTTTTCATTTTCTTGAAAACTCAAATTTCCTCTACATTTAAATGGACTCTCAGTTATATAATATAGGTAAAATCTGTGTGGCTTTTAATTCAGCATTCAGAATTGCTCTATACTGAACAGAAAATGACATGGGATCTGATTATCTATGCCTGTATTTACACTTCACAAGTTTTATTTGCAGAGAGACGATGAACAATAGCTGAGATGATGTCAGCTGAGATGGCTGCAGTGGTGGAGCCGGGGTTATCACTCAGCTGATGGCCAAATTAAAACCACCCAGGGGCTTCACGTAGAGCACGCAGTGGTAATTCTCCTCTAAATCTAATTTGCCCTTGGTCGTTTATTCCTGGAGATTAGGTTGTTCTTTAAATGACTGACAGTCGCCCACAAGCAGACGCCTCAGACTGTGTGTGTGTTTCTATTATTGGAAATGAGGTTAGTGATCTTCATCTTTCACTGCAGTTTACCCCCACTGTCACTCTTTGAGCTTCATTCCTGCTATTGATTCGAAGGACCCATTACAATCACACACAAGCATGACACATGAGCCTGAGTTTGACCTTTGTCTCACTTTAAGAGAACAAATTGCTGCCACCTGCTGTGGTTTTTATCCAAATTAAAATGAAGAAGAAGAAATCAGTAACTAATGAAGTAAATCAGGTGTTTCTTTTTTTGGGAAAATACTTTGACTTGAGAAGATTGATAGTTTTCTGGCAACGTAATTTTTACATTTCGCTTTTTGCCTGGATTCAAGAAACAGACTACTACTTATCAATTAGTACATTTCATAGGCTCTGGTGGACAGATTTTGTTTCCGTTGGACAGAGCCAGGCTAGTTTTATGCTAGGCTAATATAGCCAGTGTGGCTTGACATATTACTTCGGATTATATACTTAGAGCAAAGTATTCACTGACAACAACATGCCTTAAAAACTATTGTATCCATCAATGTCTTTTTTATATTATATAATGAATAGAACATAATTATTACAGTAAACATGGACAAACACATAACATGTAGAAGCAAACATTTACTGTAAAGTGAATAAACCTGAGTTTGAGGTCAGTAAATCACCATTTTACATTTAAATACTATTTTCAATAAATAGAAATAAGGTAGATAAAGATAGGCAGTAATATATTATAGAATAATATATGGAATGAATTTTTTCCAATATTTTAATACCTGTAGACGTTTAGACATTGATTCCAAGTTTTTAAAATTTTCATAAAACCAATAAAACCAAATAAATTCATCTTTAGTTTTTCTGTGTTATGATTTATGGCATTCTAACCGTGTCATTCTACACAAAGACATCTTTGAGTTCTCCCTACTTTCTGTCTAGTTTGCTCTGTTTCCATAGAGGTACAGGATGTTATATTTCAGTGAAAAATGAGCTCTCAGTGAAGAAAGATGTGAGAGGAGCAAAAAACCCCACAAACCGCTCGGTGTTCAGAGGGTTAATACATGTTCGTAGGAATATAAAACAATATAATGAAATCTTTCAGCTGATAGATAACAGTTAATTTGCTTTTTGTTTCTCCCTTGCACACACACAGTACACATCATTACATGACGTGTCATCCTCTGCTTTCCTTTTCACGGCTTGTGGATGTGAGGACTGTCTACCCTGCGTCTCTGTTTATGCAGGGTAAAGGATCCTAGAGGCTTTTCTCTGGGACCAGCATCCTGCCCTCTCAACCTCCCTGATCCACAATAATATCAGCAGCAGCTCCAATTTCAAACAGGCCTCTGCCACCCTGAGTGCCGAGATGCAAAGAGAGGTGTAGGGTTCTCCTTGTGCCTCCACTTGTGCTGTCTCACTGTGCAAACATCCATGTGGTTCCTGTTCTGGGAGACCACAGCCATGGAATTAGTTATTTGGTCTGTGAAACCTTTGGAAACAGTCAAAAATGCTCATCACTATATCCTCAAATGTTTTGTTCAGCCAACACACGAAAACCCAAAAAGTTTAGATGATTTATTCGAATTAATACAGTGTAGGAAAAGAAAAAGCAGCACATTCTTCTATTTGTGAAACTTGAATCAACAAATATTTGACCAAACAAGGAAAAAATGCAGATTCTCACATTTCATATGATACAACAGGAAACGTTTTGGTGTTTTTGCTTATTTAAATGACTTTAAATGATGATTACATGATCAAAATAGTTACTTGTTGCTGCTACTATTTGGCAGGTACAAATAATGTACAAGTTCTCTCTGCTCAGCTGACTTGTACGGCTGTACCTCTGAGATACAGTGTTGTGGACTGCAGTGACTGAAGCTTGAAATGATGGTACAGCACACGTTGCTTGAAATGAATAATATAAAAAAGCTGACAAATACTACTATGTAGGCTGTGGATGAAGCAATACATTTGAAAAGAAGGTTTCACTTTTAAAAGATTAGTTCAAAATGTTCTAAACTGTAGTGAGTTTAAAGAACAATGATGAAATTGTAACTTCTCTTCAACCAATCAGTTGGTTGCATGGGAAAATATTGGACCTTTAAGAGAAACTTAATTCAGTTTTAAAAACTGAACTTTTGCCCAGAAGACCAGACCAAAACTGTAAATATTAAAAACCTAGATTTTTACATTTTACCGTAAAATTACACTACTTTTTTACTGTATTAAAATCTGCAAAAACATCACCAGTTTACAGACATTTGTTGGTATTTATAAGAAAAGTTATGTCTACTGAAAAATATGATATACATTTTTTCAGTTTGTATTTTATAGATTTGAGTTGTTTTTTTGTTGGTTTTTAAAATTGTAATTACAGAGCTTATCTAGTAAAATTACACACAAAATTCAGCCAACACTGTTCACTTAAAAAATCACAAAGATAGAATTAGAAGAAGTTGAATCCACGGTGCTGTGAGATCGAAGTCAGATTCAGATTTCACAGTAACTTCTTTGTGTAGTGCATTGATATATGCATTACTTTCTATACTGCAAAACAAACAAACCAAAAAATTAATGTCCGCAGGAAAAAAAAATTCAAAAAGGTGGAACATCATGATATTCTCAAACTGTAAAAACAGTGAAAATAACAAAAAACTAATATTTCTAAAGTTCTATCTTCTATCATAAAAATAGCAAAATTTTAAAGACATACACATTTTTATTGTGGACATTATCTACAGTTTTGTTCTGGTTGTTGCTTTTTGTTTAACATGTAAATGAACACTTTTTTTGTGATTTCACTGTTTCATTGTTTGCGATTTGACAAAACCGGGAAAAATTTGGAAATAGCTTTTTTTAAAATGCTCAAATTCTTTTGTTTTTTTAAAGGAAGTTACATTCTGGATTATAGGTCTATGCTCCATTGCAGAGTAACAATGTTACAATTGAATGTGAATTCTTTCTGTGCAAAACCAGAAATAATTTGCCATTTTTACGCAGTTGTCTTTATTCTAAAAGCTGCTGAGAACAAAACTAGGTTACATGATGTTGGTTCCTTGAGAGTGAGAGAGCAAAAGTGTGTATTTGTGAGGACCTGTTTGTAGTTTGGACCTGTGAGTGCAGATTTATGAAAAGTGGGGACATTTTGCTGCTTCTCAATTTGGGACAGACCTTCCATTAGGGTTCAGGCAAATACAGAGAAGAACGTGTGTGTGTGTGTGTGAGAGAGAGAGAAAGAGAGACAGAGAGAGAGAGAGAGAGAGAGAGAGAGAGAGAGAGAGAGAGAGAGAGAGAGAGGTAGGAGGTGTTGGGTTTCCCCCTCTCCTCTCTCGGCTCACTTGCGTCCTCGGAGCCGCTGGAGCTGCCGGACGCACGGATGACGCTCTGTACGACCCGGCGGCTGGATGACAGGACGGCGCGCTCTGCTCGGTGTTTCCCGGTGTCTTCCAGCGTCGTTTTAACGGAATTATCACTGACTTACTGCTGCTGCTGGCTCTCACGCGTCTGCTCTACTCCTCCCTCCGACGGGTCCGCCGGCGGACGCAGCCAGTGAACGGCCGCTCTGAGATGCCTTCGCCGCCGCGTCCTCATCGCTCCGCACCGGCTGTCGTGACACTTTGATGCTGCTCATATCTGCCTTACAAATATGATGAAATGGCAGCCCCGAAAGAAGGTGAGTGGCTTTGCAGTTGCTCCAAAGTTGCAGCGGAATGTGGCGGCACCGTTCGGATCAACAGAAACAGCCGCGCAGAGAGCCGGGCACTTTATTAAGGATAATCCGTTAAACGGCTCCGTTTCTGAAAGACACTGAGCAACATGTATGTGTAGGATTATTGCAGGATTTTATAAGGAGATGAAAAAACTCCACAAAGCTGAATAAAGTCCCTGCAGGGAGCCCAGAGAATCATAAAGGTGCCTGTTCGAGGTGCAGAGCCCTAAAATATGAACATTATTATGAAGATAAAATAGCAACATGCCATTGTGGAGTCAGTGACGATGCTGCAGACATCACTTATGCAGTTTGTGTTGCATTCTGCATTCAACCTCAGTTTGTGACTCAAACTGAAGATGAACCGGCATCACCTTTAGTAATAGTTTTGTTCTTTCTTTAGAAATGTGTAAAACATCACTGAGTGCACTTTCATTGTTCATATCACTGTAAAATAATATTTTCATTTACTTTTTTCTTTTTTTTGCAATTCCTGACATTTTAGTGATCAATTAATTCTTAAAAAAAATAAATAAAACAACTGACTACGATAACATAATTCTGTGAAATCAGGGGGAACAGAACTAAGGGAGCAAAGCAGGTGGGCTCAGGGAATCCAGAAGTTAGTGGGGGAACAAAACTGGCAGACAGAAGGCTGGGGAATATCCACGAACAGGTCGGAGCAAAAAAGAATCCAAGTGGGGAAAAACCAGGATGGGGGGAAGCAGGAGAGTCCAAGGGGCTGAAGCAGACAAGGGGTTCACAGGGTTTGGTGTGGAGAACTAAATCCAAGAGGGGAAACAGAGTCTGTGACAGAATGTGAGTCGATGATCCAGCAGAGAGTGAATGAAAGCACAGAGCTTAAATAGGTGGAGAACAGGTGAATGGAGTGAACTGATTACTGCAGCTGATGTGCATTACAGCAATCAGCAAAGTGCAGGCAGGTGAGTGAAACAAGGAAGGCAGACAGACAGACGCAGAGACCAACAGACACAAACAGAGGGAGCCAAAGGTTCTAGTTCTAAGTAGCAATAAAGAATGTCAATATTCTTGATTACAGAAACCTTTACTTAATAATACTGCACAAACAGTATCTGCAAATATACTCACCTTAATACATGTCAAAGGTAAAATGTAGAAAAAAGACCTTTTTGAGTGGTATATTGCTATTTATGACATTATTGGGGTGTTATCACTGATGTGTTCATGTGTAAGCAGCATTTTAGTATATAGTTCTAATAGTTTTTTTTCTTGTTCTGTGGAGCTGATTGTATATTTTGAATGTAAAGGTATTATCAGAAAAGATAAAAGAAAATATGTACTCGTGACATGTAGTGGAGACTAAGTATAAGGTTGCAGAAGACGGAAATATTTCCATTCTGTGTTTGAATATCTACCTGAGTTAATTATTTTTCATCTACCACAGGTTGGAATACTGATTTCAGCTTTTCGCTCAAAGCACAAATGACTGTAGACTCTTTGTCTTTTTCTGTTTGAAGGGTTTTCCACGTAAGAGCAGCCCTTTTCACTGTGCGGGAAAATCTGTCTGAGAAGGCAGTCACTGATATATTAAAACCTCCTCCATCTATTGAGTGGGTAGTGTGAACTAACAAGGGATTCGATGCCTAACCAAATTTGTTTCTGGCTCAAAGATCACAGGGAGCGGCAGTTCCTTTGGAAAGAGTGGTTGATCCAGCTGTAAAGACTGGAGAGCTCCCAGTGGGGAAAAGTTCTCCTCTCATCCAGAGGACTGTGTTAACTGATAAGGCCATACAGTCAGCTGTTAGAGCGCTAATGGTGGTGATGAGGGAAACGAGGAGCCATACATTCATCTGTAACCCATGGCAGTCGTTTTCATGTATTTTTGCTACTCATGCTGATATTTCCAAGTCTATCCACCACCATCAGAGCTTCTGTAGCGTTTTTCAAAGATTTCAACCAAGTGTTGATGAACACATGGTCCATAAGTTGAATTTAGAGCTGCAGGGCAACTAAGGACAACCTTGGTCAATTGAAATCGTACCTGCTCCTCAACGAAAACCAAAAATCCTGCATTTTTCAGTTTGCAAATTAGACTATATCAACTGGTGATCCAGCACAAGTACTGCTTAGGAATTTAACTTGTTGGTTCGCTGTGTTTAAATGATCTACCGTGTTGGTTGTGGAGCTATGATGTACAGTCAGTACAGTTTTTTTTGTCCATCTGTCTAAACAAAATGCAGCCACACAGCCACCTCTTTGAACAGTGTCCTGAATCTGACTCTGTGTAAATGTGCAATAAATGGTTAGTAGTGTACATTAGGTTGGTCCAGTTCAAAGCTGTGAAAATGTGGGGGTGTTCACAGGGAGTGCTTCCTCCCTCCAGCAAAAATAATGGATTCATTCTTGAAGGCTGTTGCGCTTTTCTCCTTTTGAACCTAACATCCGTGATTGTCTGACCAATGAGAATTTGTTTGAATCAGACCAAATTTAACTGAACAGCTAATTGATCAGTCCACCTGGACACTACAGCCCAAGTGTGACAGCAAATGAGATCAATAAAAAGGTTCCGGTCACACTAAAAAATGAAACTGCTAAATTCATCAATCGGGCATTGCCACAAGCTTGAAGTAGAGAGACAGAGTTTGAACAGATATTTCAATTATAAAATGGCAATTTGTGTGCTGTTTGAACTGCTTTTCTAATAAACTAAGTGCTGACAGTGGGCTGGAACTGTCCGTATTTTAATACTGTGCATTTAAGCAGTGTTGGCTTTGAAGAGGAGATGCAGGGTTTGCTGTGTGAAGCCTCCACGCTGACCTGACATCTCCCTCTGGTTCCCATGTTGGAACAGCCTTGGGGTCTTCACTGGGTGACGAAAGCCTCTGAAAGAGACTCAGCGGGCCACTTGTAGAATATGTTTGCTTGGTTTTACATCTACTGTACAACAGTTATCTGCTCCTGAATCCTTAAAATGTATCTTTTGAACACGTAAAGCATAGAAGAGGCCCACATTAAAGTTCACAGTTCTTGTGAAGACACAAACACTCTTATTTTCCAGAGAGCAGAAGGCAGTGTGGATTGGGACAGTCCCTGCAAGATGAGCTGCAATGTATTAATTTGAATCAGACTGGTATATAATGATGTAAGATGCCATAAAATCAGTATTCTCTTTCTGCTCAGTGCCACTTACCACAAATTGGAGCCTATGCGTGTGCACAAACACGCAGATGTACACACCACACACACACACACACTTGTGCAGATCCCTTTTAACACACACAGTTTGCTTGTGCTGCTTCTGGGTCAGCTTATCTAAAGAATGAAATTTAATTAAATTAAAATCAGAAAGGAGCGAGTGAAAAGGCATGGTGTGAAATATATGGATGCCAGAAAGACAGAAATAAAATGTTAGGGAGTGGAATATGCAAAATCAGTCTCCAGTGTGAACCTGGACTAAAATCTGCCACTGTCAGATTATTGTGGGAAGAGGAGGAATGAAAAGAGAGATGGAGGAGGATTGATGTGAGGAAGGAACAATGAATAATAATGATTTCAGCTGGATCATATGTGGCATTGTGTGTCCGTCTTTGTGAGTGTCTCTGCATATAATGTGAAACATACAGCAGCAGGTGTGTAAGGTACGTTCATATTTGTCCTCATTAGCGTCTGATTTATGACTATTTATCCCTCCTTGACCCATATAGTTTAAATCCACTGTGAATAAATCATATTAGATGCTTAAAGCACAGCTAGGTAAAGAAATTCATTAGCCGTATCAGGTTTTAAAGCTGCATGTATTAATATTTTTATATATCTAATGGATCAAACAGGTGTGTGTGATGCTAAAACGGTCCTACACAGAGTAGAATCTCCTCACTCTGCAGTTCAAAACCAAACTGCTCTTAAAGCAGTTTGGTTTGGTTTTTAAGTGAACATAGTAAAACATTTATCCGCTAATAACCCAAGTCTTGTCCTCAGGAATTGGGGGAGAACAAACAGCGAGAGAATTACCACTTTACAAATCTTCAATAAAAAACGATGAGAGAATTCTGCAACACCAAGAGGTCCCAACAATCCAGTCATCTGCTTTGTTCTTGCAGGAATGCAGCACAATGTTGTGAATCTTAGTTTTGTGTAACATGGGAAGGAATCTACACACCACAGTATGTAAGGGATGGGAATGCAAATTTGAAACAGTTTTCTTAACTGATCATCAACAGCACTTCTTCCACTAAAACAACTAAACACACATATATATAATGCTGACTGTCGTTATTATTCCCTCCAAACATATTTAGTTAAAACAAACAAGCAGTAATGTCGTTTCTATGAGAGAAGAGGCTAAGAAGGGTTTTTGAGAGCTAGTGGACTGTACTGATATTAAGTTTAATCACAGTTGAACTTATTCTGTGATGTATGAGAGCAGACCTTGTGACGTGTGACTCGCATGTTTTGTTATTTTCAGCACTTTATTCCTTTCTTCGTTTCTCCCTGAGGGATTGATATTTTCCCAGCAGGAGTTCATGAAACATTTCATATTCTTTTCTGCTCGGTCAGACTGGCGGAGTACTTGGTGTAATGTGTTTACTTACAATGCAGCTAAGCTGCTTAAAGCTACACTCCTGCCTCGGATTTAAGACTTAACCCTCCATCTAAAACCCCTCTGCACGAGGACTTGCTCAGACATATTGTTTGAATGTGTCCACCAAATAATCACCACATTCTTTTATAATCCAGAGAAAAGATGCACTGCAGGCTACAGAGTCTGCTCTGCAGCAAATAATGACGGAGACCCAGAGGAAACACTCAAGCAAAAGATAGATGCAATTTGAGTTGAGCAGCTGGTGATTCACACAGCTTCTCCCTTCATACACCAGGCAGTTTGTCATTTTTAAAATATGGACATGGTCCTACTTTTTCTTTTAGACCAGACTGATAGAATTTATATTAAAAAATCCCAGGTTCTCATATCAGGACACTTTGCACAGTAGGGTCCAGTCTTACAGTATTATATTATAAAGAGGAATCCAATCCAATAAATCCAAGCATTCCCTTCAAACAAGCATTTTGGTAACAGTGGGAAGAAAACATCTTTGAAATGTACATTTTTAAAGCGCCAAAATGACACCAGGAATTGTAAAAACAGAGAGAGTCGTCAGATTTTCAATTGTCCAATGGTCCATGAACTGATTATGTGCAACTTCTGGTTTTGTCGTAAAAATTACTCAAATTTCAGCTTAAAATTGTCATATATTTTGTCAAAGTCACTTTATTCTACATAACTCACTTGAAAATTTGCAAAAAATATATAGCATTGGCATTAACAAGATTTTGTAAAATGCAAAAAAATTCAGAAATCCTAGGCACAACCATGAAGCAACAATTGACTCAACTGTGACCAACGGTCACGTGACAAAAATTCAGGGAATTTTCAACTGAATTGCAGTCTGTGTTTACGAAGAGCAAAAAGGGCGTGTGAATGGTAACCAAAATCTGCTATGGGGTTAATAAGAAAAGGCCGCCAGCGTTTGGATTTCTAGTTCAACAGCAACAACTCAATTCAATTCCATTCTATATACTAACATATATATATATATATATATATATATATATATATATATATATATGTTAGGGCTAAACCAGAATATCCAAACATCCGAATATTCGGTCCTGATGGTGGTATCCGGATATTAATTTTGAGATCCGAATATTCGCCCCCCCCCCCTCATCGGACGATGTCGCGCTATCGGTATTACTATTATTATATACTATTACGTTAATCCCCCCCAGACTAAATATATATATATATATATATATATATACACATATTTTCTGCTCGTGTGTGTGTGTGTGTGTGTATATGTATATGTATATATATGTGTGTGTTGCTTTCATATATATATATATATGTCAAGTCAAGACAGTCACTGTTTCATAAACCTGCAAATAAAGTGAACAACAGCCTTTTTACCTTAGCTTTTCATTAACCTTCAGGTTTTTCTGTCTTAGTCTACAAAGACATTTTTTTACATGACTGATGTAAAAAAATCCTGCTATAGTACTCCTTGAAATTAAAGCTGCAGAGTTGGCTGTTATTCAAAAAGGGTTGTCCTTCTAATGATTTAAAATAAATGCGTGAGGAGTTATTCTGTGTCTTTAACCCTTGGTATTCACAATATAACAGCAGTATTTAATGTACACACCCGCACAACTAGTCTTAATGGATGCCTACTGAGCGTAGGAGTGTAACTAAAATATGAAGTTTCCCAGGGTTCAGTGATGAATAGAATTACATTTAAAGTGTCCTTGTGTCTGCAGCTTCTCTTTCTTTCTTTGAATTTTAGAAGCAGAAAATGGTTATGCATAAAGGAATTCCCTCAGTGCTGACCAAAGCCAGACGTTCTCTCTCAGAAATGCAGTGCATCTCCGGGCTGAGAGGACAGCGCTCCGCCAGGAGCTTGTCATGTTGATGGAGCTGCACGGCTCTAATATCCTCGGGACATGTTTTTTTTTCCCGTCTCCCTGCTCTTGATATACCTCTCCGTTTATTTCACGCCTATCACAATGTCTGTTCATAGAGATACTGTCTCTTCCAGAGGTCTAATCTGTCCCAAGGATGATGTTATTCCCTTTCTTTCTCTGCTCGTTTCAGCTGCTCCTCCCTTTATCCCTTTACTGCTCTCCGGAGAGGAGAAGCACGGATAAGACAGTTTTTCTTTCATGTAAGCAGAACATAGACAAAAGGAGGACCATGTGTGACTACCACATAACCCCCACCACTACTGGTCCTCCCCTCCTCCTGCTGCTCTGTGTTTTCTTGCCTTTTGTCTTTAAGTTAGTCTGTAAGCCCGTTTGAATGAGATACTGCCGTCACACCTCAGTACAGAGCCTCTCTGTAGCTTCTCTACTACACTTTGCAGCCACTGAACCAGAACAGATGTGGAGTAACATCAGGCCCGTCTCACTTCATCTGCCTATAATGACTCACTTTATCTGTGAATGTGTTTAAAATCTGTCTACTGGGCTTTCTTTGCAGGCAGTACAGCTTTTTCGCAACTCTCTTCAAGTGTGCTAAAGTGGGTATGCCTCCTTTCACTAAAAGAGAAACTTATTCATAGCTTTCAGCATTTTTTTGTGCCGAGGGTCGGGCTGCATAAAGCAGAGATTATTTTATATTTTCAAAATGTGATGTTGCTACCTTTGATCTTTTTTTCTCTCCTTTACATCACCAGCCCACAAATTGCCAAGATATTAGACTGATTTGCTTTTTTTTTTTTTTTTTGCAGTGTTGGCAGATCAGCACTGATGCATTCATACTGTACATGTGCATGGCACTGTGTGTGCTCAATAGGAAACAAGTGGGATTTAAAATATTTGGCTTGAGCATGAACCGTGAGTTCCATGCTTCTTTTAACTTGTTTTATTCATTTAGCGGTTCAGTGTGTAGGAGCTATTGGCATCTAGCAGTAAGGTTGCAGATTGTGACCAACTGAATACCCTTCATTTCAAACAAGTCTGACATCAGAATGAGTTTTTACATATTGTTTTCACAAAAGCTTTTACACATGTCAGGTGCCTGTGGTTTTTAGAGGCTATGCTTGCTCATGGTGGATTTACCACCTTATACGCTGAGAAAGCAACAGGAGCTTTGTGTTTAAATAAGTACATTTTAACCTTTTGCTCTACCGAACGAAGTAATTGTGCCAAGATTTAATTAAGTAGTTCTGTAACTTAAACAAAAGCAGTGACAGAAAATGACTGACTGACTAATGTTCTGATTCCTGTTCAGGAAATAAAGCAAATTAAGATTTTTTTTTCTTTTGGTAGATATATGATACCTAGTCCGTGTCTTCCCTTCAAAAGACTTCCCCTTTACCCTTTTGCCTCCATCTTTATCTGCCCTGTCCTTCACATCTCCTTCTATCTGTGAGTCATTTTTCACTGCTTCTCTGTTTGTCTGACAAAGGCAATGCGCTTTCCAGCAGCTTCACTGCAAAGAAAAGAGAGGACTGAAGTGACGTGAGCACATCTGCAGACGTACAGTGTGTGCACATTCAAGCACTGGACCTGCGATCAAACAGAAAATGAAGAGGCGCCTACAGCCAAGGTCTCTGTTACTTACCTCATGGAGTGGGAGAGTCACTGCAAGCGGGGAGCTGAGGAGAAATAAATAGCAGAGGGGGAGGTGAAAGGAGGAGGCGCAGAGGGAGAGACTGCTCCGTGCCATGATGGGAATAACAGAAAGAATAGGGATAATGTGTGTGCTCTGTGTGTGCATATGTTTGGTAGCTGCACCTATTTATAGCAGCCTACCTGCCTGGAGTCTCAGTGGAGCTGACCCAACAGTGCTGGGACGCCACTATTTCACTCTGTGTAGATGCGTTAGTGTGGGCCTCGGTATGCACACATGTGACTGTGATACAACCATTTTTGAAGGGTTTTGGCCCTGCAGCTTGTCAGAACAGATAATTTTGAGGAAACCTAGATTTTACTTACACTGATGTGTGGTTGCCCTCTTGTTTTGAGAATCCTAACAGTTGTTCTGCTTCTGGTGGATTTTTTCTTTGTGCCTTTGTGAAACAGAATCTCTCGTCGTGTTTTGAAAGCTCTTATTAAGTAAAAATTAGGATGGAAACCTTTGGAAAGAAACTTTGGAACTTTGCAAAGTTTCCCATCTCATTTTTCTCTTTGTTCAAAATGACTTTCAACCATCACCTAAGTCATTAAAAGTAGCAAAATTAGCATCATCTTAATTGATTTTGCAATCAGTAATATTTTTTAACAGCCATCCATTATCTATACAACACTTAATCCTCATTGGGGTCACACCTATGGACAATTTAGAATTATCAGTTAACCTCAGCATGTTTTTGGACTGTGGGAGGAAGTCGGAGAACCCAGAGAAAACCCACGCATGCACAGGGAGAACATGCAAACTCCATGCAGAAAGATCCCAGGCTGGGATGTGAACCAGGGATCTTCTACAGAGAACTATGCCTTGCCCTTTCTTTTTTTCGTAGAAAATGTTGTAGAAATGCAACTTTTTTATTTGTATTCTTTTAGAATTTATGGTATTTACCAGTGTCATAGATCGCAGTAGACAGTTCTGAGTTCTTGCTACTCTTATCCATGGTTGTGCTGTTTTCCTAGAGGTGCAGGACTTTATATTGCAGTGAAAAATGAGCCCACAGTGAGTAAAAACACGACAGGAGCAAAAAAAAAAAATAATGCTCAGAAACCTCTTGAGATTCTGAGGACTAGTTGCTTTAAAAAACAGGAGGTAAACTGAGCTATAATTATTGGTGGGAAGGATGTGAAAAATCATGCACATACACTGTGGACTGGATTAAAACCAGGTAACAATAGATGCAGCTTTAAATGGGGCTTCATTAACGAGTTCCCCCTTATTTGCTTTGAGTCTTTGCTCACGCTTCACTGTTGAACAAAGCACCAGAGGCAGCGAGGATCACAAATGTCTACTGTAAATAATTCGGATAAAAAGCTATTGAAAATGTGACATATTCACCTAAACAGGCGACAGGTTTCCGATACACATTATCAGACTCCCTTCTAGTCCTGCAGCTACAGGAGTGTGTGTGGGTGTGCGCATGTGAACAGTGTGTTGTGTGTGCCTGTTGTGTTCATTGCTTCGGCTTAGCGAGGCAGTGGGGAGGTACAAATGTCACGCTGTCTGAAAAAGCTAAGCCAACTGACTGTGGAAAGTCTCTGGAGGACTGGGAGGAGGGAGACAAACTGGAAGCCACTTCAGAATATGAAAGTGCTGAGTGAAAGGTGGAAAACAGCACAAATCTCCTCATATAAAGGTCCCCCACTAAGACTTTCTATGTGTTTCTCTCTCACATACACACACACACACACCATCCATCTCTTGCCTATAATCACATTGCCGAGTGTTTCTTCTGCTAAATTGAATTGTAATTGGCAGACAATGGGCGTGACATCACAATTCACTGGCTGGCTCATATAGAAGCTGCTCATCAAAACTGAGCCTAAAGTGGGCCATGCTTACTGATGAGCCCCCAGCATTAATGAGAGAATAAAGGAGGCAACCGAGCAATATAGGAAACATGCAGTCAGAGGTGTACTAACGCTGTAAATTAATTGCCTTTTGGGACCATTTCCATTAATAATTATTGTACGTGACAGCAGCAGCAGAATGTTTAGCTGCTCTGAATATACACAGCCATACCTGAGCGATCTCCTTTGCAGTAATGGAACTTTCATTAGAGGAAAATAATGTAAACAGTGTTTACTGGAGCTGTACTGTCTCCGAGGAATTAGATTGAAGTCATTTGCAGCAGCAAATATGTTTTGAAGGAAACATATTTCCAAGAGCAGATTACATTTTATATTCATCTAGTGTGTAAATGTTCATTTATGTATTTGGAAAGTTACACACTAAAGATTAGGGCTATAGTCAACCAAAGAAAATGCTGGTCAGCTGAAATCACACCTGCTCTCCAACCAGTTGTTTGGTTACAATTTACCTACCTTGGTCTTCCTTCCAGCCTTATTAGGCTAAATGAACTAGAAATCAACATAAAAGTTAGTAACTGCAGCTTATTAAATCATTTGAACCTGGTTATTTTATGCTAAAGTGATGACAGCAGACCAGCTGCACATATTCATATATTTTCTGAAAATAGAACTATATCAACTGGTGATGCAGCACTATAACTTTTGAGGAATAAAACACAGACAAGTTAGCTCCCCTTTTTAGATGATCTGCCTCATTGGTTGTTGAGACATGATATATAAACTGCTGTTTGCATAGTTTACACACAACTTTTTGTCCATTGATCTGAACAAAATGCAGCCACACCAGTGACTTCTTTGGCACGGTGTCAGTTAGTTTGAAGCAAGGCTCTAGATTACTCTTTGGTGCCTGCTGGTGGGACCACATGATTTGGTTGCACCTCTCCACCCCTTTGTTGGTACAGTGTGGCATTAATTAACTTTACATGCTGACAAATAGTTGTCGCACACTAGTACTGCATAGATGTAAACACTGACAGTGACTTCAGACTTGATATTTGCAAAGTATTTAAATCAAAAACTATCTAAAATTTATCAGCAGTCTTTTTCCTGTGGTTGTTTGATATTACAACAACTGCTCACTTGCTGAACATCTGCTTATCCATAGACACCACAAGCTGCAGTTGACTCAGACAGGTGAGACACCAACAGTTATTTTGAAAATAGTTGAGTACCCTCAGCCCCGCTGTCAATTTTTACCATTGGTCACTTGCTGTATTCCAATAAATTGACTTTATGTTGTGCAGACATTGCTAAAATACATCTTTATTTTTGGAATAAAGGAAGTTTCACAACCTCCATGGCTTAAAACCAATCTTATTTGCAGTATAGAGATTTTCCTATTTTCATTTTTTCAATCTCTGCATTATTTTATTGACCCAGTACCTTGTGCTTTCCTCTCAGTCTCACTTTTTTGTCTCCTCTCTGTTCTGTGGAAACACAGCCTGCAGTTCATCTGACCTCCTGACTGTTGCTCACAGCTGAGACAGTCATGGCTTCTTAGTTGTGCTGAGGATCTTAGAATTTTACATTTTTTTACAGGGTCTGGTGCCAATGGTGTATTTTGAGTGATTTTTTTTCAAGTGGGACATGTAAAATAAAGTGATGTTTATGACATATCATGATTTTTAGCTGAGATTTGGTTAGTTGTTTTGAAGAAACTACGTGTCAAACATGATATGCTCAAGCACAGCCAGAAACTGTGGAAAGTCTTTTTACATTTTATAAATAGAGTAATTTTGGAGATTTTTCAAAACATCACTTTCAAATGCTCTGGTGCATTTGGAGTTCAGAACATTAAAATAGTTGCCACTCATTAATAAATCTTCTTTATTAATATCTTTAAACTTGCCTAAATATTCATGTCCTTTCTTTAGCCCATTACTCATCATCATAAAGAGATAACTGAGAAGCCTGTCTTTTGTTTGTTTACTTGATCTCTCTGCAGTTGTGTTTGATTTAATCTCGATACTTCATGCTTTTATTAATGTAGTCTTATTGTCTGATCTATGTCTGTGTTTTTATTTGATTGTGATCATCCATCAAGCACGGCCAGGATTTCATCTCTCGGTAAATCACTTTGGATGTTGTTCTTACAATATACTCTATAAATAAACTGGCTGGACTGGCGGCTCATGTGAGGCTACAGCTCTGAGCTAAATGTTAATGTCAGAGAGGACGTGCATGTCTCATGGCAGTCCATCCTGTCGTTTTCGAGACATTTCACTCGAAACCACAAATGTCAAACTCATGGTGGAAAAGTCCGAGGATCACCAAAGTCAGTACGTCTGCACAAAATCCATCCATCCAGTAGTAGATGAGATATTTCAGT
Source organism: Amphiprion ocellaris (assembly GCF_022539595.1). Lineage (NCBI taxonomy): Eukaryota > Metazoa > Chordata > Actinopteri > Pomacentridae > Amphiprion > Amphiprion ocellaris. The sequence continues at coordinate 22,866,171 of NC_072782.1, read as the reverse complement.
CAGAACAAAGCCTTCAAGCAGCTCATAGTAAGGTCCTAATCCAGGGGAAAAAGTATCAGCTTTCTCAGAAATGGTATAAAACTGAAGGAAATAAAACGAATGTGGATAATTCACGATGAAGAGGAGACTGTGGCTAATCACAAGTTTGATTACGCTGATAAGAGTAGTAAGGAAGAAATGAAATCTGCTTTTTCTGTGTTACCATCACAGCAGATTGATAGTTCATGGCGTCTTATGACAATTCAAAATGAGTTTGTTTTTCATCAAAAGGTCAGAGGAGGTGTGGTTCAAGAGTTTTTGGAAGAGAAGGGAGGAGAAAATGTGTGAGAAAGGAAAGGGAGAGTCGAATGTCAAGACAAAGAAAATACCTGCAGAAGAATGCCTGACTCCAGTCCAGGCATCGTTATGTGAGCATCTGTCCAAGCTGACAGCCGTATGAGGGTTTTGTCACCTTTTCAAATGCCATTAAAACACCCTGTGTCCACGTCTGCTGCAACCTCACACATGTAATATGCTTCATTTTCTCATTAAATTGAAAAAGCAGCCTGTCATCACACTTGTTGAGCTTTCCATTCTGTCATGGCATATATATGCAGTTTACAGTGATGGCAGTGGCAGATCTGCCATCGAAGTCTTCGTATTTCTGAGATGGTATGTACTTTAAGTACATTGAAGTTATTAAAATCAATCTATGCTTGACAACTGAACAGCTCTGCAACACATTAAGAAATTGCATTTCTGTTCTTTAATGTTACTTCGGTGGTCATTACCCTTGTTGTACAGGCCCTGTAAAGCTCTGTCTGAAATATAGTGTGGTGAGTATAGGGTGTACTGAGGCTCCACGGGCTCCAAAAGACGGTGAAAACTTGCATGTATTCTCTACATGTGTGTCAGAAAATATATTGTGGATTATCTGTAGTATTTAGTTGTTCCATTGGGTGGAGCCACTTACTGTTAATTCTGTATCAATGCAAGGAGGTGGTCACTTGGACTATAGGCAATTTCATGTTTCCAAGCTGCTTTGTGGAGGATTGGTTAGCAACGGGCACCATGACTGAGACTTCTGTGATGCTTAATGACCTCAGCTAGAGCTCATATGTTTGGAATACGCTGGGATTCAGTAGGACAGTGTTCCTACACCACTGTGGCATGTGTTGCTGCTTTTGCAGCCCAGATCATGTGTCTGTTGACCAAATCAGCAACATCAGCACTGTGTTGATGCGAATGTTCACTGTGAACGCAGAACTGGGATCAAGCTTGTGCTGACAACAATCAGTTAAAAATACCCTGATCCCTAGTTTTATGGTTTTTTAATGATGATACATTTTACTTCTACTTAATCCACAATTTTTTTGTGTGTGTTTGTTGCACCCGTCCATTTTATTGCAATCATCCAGTCAGCCACAGAGATAGCAGGCTATCAGAACTTTGTAGATGTCCCATGCCCAAGCAATTTTTTCCAGTTCCAGTCTTGGGATGAAGCAGTCCTGGTTCATTCGCTAGCTTTCAGAGGAAAGGTTTGGCAAATGGCCAACTGGAAGTAAATGTGCGTTTCTGCATTAAATCCATATACATGTCTTTCTTTTTCATTCCCATCTGTTGTGTTTGAACCAGATAATCCTTTAATAGAATTAGTGAGGCTGAATAAAAGAGCTGTCAATGAATCAGTTACACTCTGAAAAAATACATGCAGCACTCAATCAGCAAATCAGATTGTCTGTATCATGCTCAGGAACAGGAATGTGCTCGGATAACAAGACGACCAAAGGCATGGCAGATTAATGGCTGGATGCTCTCTGCTTGAAAGCTGCTGCTGCTCTATGAATTATCGCAACCTGATCAGGAAGGATTGGAAACAGAGAGCAGCTCTAATTAGCTTTGTAGGGAATCATTAGAAATGTGTTCTCTCCTTGCCCTGATTCACTGGATGGGAAGTGTAAGCATGAAGGCTTCCCCCGAGTAATCGCTGGTCTCAGTGCTGCTCCGTCTCTCTCCCCTTCTGCCCTCCACCTCTCCTCATCTCTCCCTGGATGATTTGGCTCTAATTAAGGCGGTGCAGCAGAAAGAGAGGAGGAGGGCTGCTGACCCTGCTCACTGTTTGACGTAAGAAATGAACAAAAAGAAATGAAAACACACTTTGAAAGGATATGCACCGCAATTTATACTGACTTCATGCAGACACAACAAACAGTATGACTATATACATATATATATATATATATATATATATATATATATATATATATATATATATATATATATATATATATATATATATATATATATATATATATATATATATATACATACTTTGACTGTACTGGTACTTTGTTTTACCATCTTAACCCCACAACTTGTCAGGGGGTTTGAAAGGCATGTTTTCTTTTAAGAATTTAAAAAATTATACTAACTTCCTTACTGTCCTCTAATTATGTGACATGTGAGCTGTCATTCCATCAAGAAAATTAACCAAATTTCAGCTTAAAATCTTGATTTTTCATTACAATCCTTGTGCTGCAGCTTTTATTAAGAGTCATCCAATTAACTGCATCATGGATCAACAGTTGAATGTGCAATACTTTGTGTGTCTAATTAAACAAAAATAACTCAAACATTTGCCAAAAATGTAAAGTTTGCTGTCATCCAATTCTGTAAAAACACAAAAAATTTTGTGCTCTTTGTACAGTAGAGAAGCCATTACTTGCTTAAAATATGATCAACAGGCAGCTGATGTAGTGTTCACTTGTAGTCATAGTTACAGTGACACCGTGGTGCTATCTTGTAATGATAAAGAAATCTTTAACAAATCCGTGGACCCAGACTATAAGCTGCATCACTGCCAAAATCTAATCACTTGGTCCCTGTGTCATTTCTGACCATCCCTGAAAATTTCATCCAAATCCGTTAATCTGTTTTTGATTAACATTGCTAACAGACAGACAAACAGACGGACAAATGTACGCTGATTGTCACATAACTCCACCGTTCCCTGGTGGAGTAAATATCAATGTCAATGCAAAACCAGTGTGTGAACTAAAACTATTCATCAGCATGTAAGGTTGACTATAACCACGTTGTACCATCAAAGGAGCAGAGAGTTGCAACCAAATCAGGCACTGCTGCTTTTTAAGGTTGAAATGAATATTGTGGACGTAACCCAAGAATCTTTCTGGGATGTGTATGCATAATATACATGAAGTACAGCACACTTGTCAATTGTTGATTCATGGTGTGGTGCGGTGGATGTCTCTGCTAATAAATCTCAGTGACATAAAAATGAGCAGCTGCGTTCTAGTAGCTCTTCATACTGACCCCCCACTGCCTCCCCCAACAGGTATACTTGCTCCCTAGAGAGTCAGAGGTCACTGAGGCAATCAAACGATCACCCAGCTCGCTGCACAAGTGCACGCACACACACAAATGCAGCCGCCACCCAATGACTGACAGCCTAATTACCCAGTGCAAGAGAACCAAACCCCTCCGCTGTTCTGCCGTTAACAGGATCAGAAGGCCACTTGTCCCCCTCCCCTCCCCGTCTCCCCTTTATGCATATTTTTTCTTTCAAGTGCTGCGATCTAAGTGTGTTTCTGGGTGTGCGTGCAGTGCAGAGAGAGGGAGACGTCTCTAAAGATGGTGGCTGATATAGTGTATTCACATACATGAAAGGTCAAGGGAATGACTCAGGGTCTGGGTTTGCAGATAAAGTGGAGCCAAGAGAGACGAAAAAAGGGAATTGCTTTTGGTCACTCGGGGACTGCAGCCTGCATGCTGAGGTTAACTTGGATTACTTGTGTGCGACAGTGAAAATGCTTTCTTTAATTCAGAGCTCTCGCTTTGGAGTAATTCTGCCTGCACGCTGAGGTTAAATGTCTAAGCTGACGTCCTGCCCAGGTTATCCACATAGACTGATAAAATGTACTGTGAAGAAAACCGCACTTGTGGTGTTTGTGTTCAAGATGGAAGCCGTGTTTACTAGAAGCCAACAGAGAGCGAAGGTTTGAAGCGAGGAATCAGGTGTTTGAACAGCTGCAGTGAAGAGAGCTTCTGAGCTCTTCAGGAGGAGATAAAAACAGAAAAATGTGTCAGCTGGCCCTTTACATTGACCTCCAGACATCACATTTCAAAGGAAGATTGAAAAAATGCGCCCTGCTTTACCATCTTCATGTGTTGACTTGCATTTAAGAAGTAACTCTCCCATCATCAGCAACCCATTTAACTCAGAGAGCTTTGATCCTGTGGCCCTGACCAGAATAGAAAATGAACCCACAGTGAGTTTGTTTTCCAAAATATGTAAGTCATGCTACTTACTGTCAAGGGAATTTCACATTTACATCATTTATTTGATTTCTGTTTCTCCAGCAAAATTGCTAGAAACTTGCTTTTTTTCCTCTTCAAAGCTGAATTTATTGATTTTTGGCCACTAGGAGGTAGAATTACTCATTTAGATTTTTAGCTGCAGATACCTTATTACCCCCTTTAGACTTGTGATTCTTGCAGCCTAATGAATGAACACATCTTTAAAGCGCTTCTTTGTTCCTTAACGAACTTGTGAAAACAATATCTAATTCTAAAATTTATCTTTGTTTGACTGTTAATTTGCCTATTCAGACCTTTGTCATGCCAAAAAGTGCAATGAAATAATCAAAAACAGTCAGGTTAGAGCCAGTTATTTACATTCAAGAAATGGGGTTGGAGGTGTGAACCCTGGTACCACTTCAGTGTTTCTCCTGGCTCAGAATAGGGCTTTGGGGGGTGATTACACATGACAATAAGGTTGGTCTGCGTACAGCAAACAATGCCACTTCTACAAATTGTCCATAAATTATACAGATTTTTCCCTCATTTAAATTACTTCTGGGAGTATACATAAAATCTCATGGATCATAAAGAAATATGCACATCAGCATATTTGTGGTCAAAGTTCAGTCAGGTGATCTGCTGCAGCCGTCAGCAGATTGTGTTGTGGTATGAAGTTGCAAAACAGAACTTTAGTCCTCATCACATTTGTCAGATTTGGGGCAAACAACGTCACCGGTGGCCGATTCTCAGATGTAGTCCTCTGGTGCAGTTTCAACTCAAAACATTCTTTTGCATTGATGTCTCACACAGACAGTGCATTGTGTGCATTTGTTGGGGTTTTTTCTGCTGCCTATAGATCCTACAGAGGTCTGGATTTTACAGACTACTTCATTAAGTGATGCAAGTGGGCAACTGAGGAGATTTGCATGTTTGGTACAGCAATGTGTTTGTGTTAGCTTATTTGACAGCAATATTTCCATCCATCCACTATCTATACACCGCTTAATCCTTATTAGGGTCGTGGGAGGCTGGAGTCTATCCCAGCTGACTAATGGTATGTGTCCACCTGATCTGTTTTTCACGCATGTAAACGTGCCGCATCTGAAAATCGCCCGATTGTTGGGCATGTTCTTGCAACCAGTAGGCGGTGTTCAACTTCTGCCGACCTTCTTCTCCAACTATCCTGCCTGTCCCTGATTGGACAAACGCATCGACTCGGGTTCTGTCTGCTCCTAGATTTCAAGCTGGACCAACATGGTGGCTCAGTCGCAAACTGTCTCTTTTATTACGAAAACAGTATCAGCAAAGTGTTTCTGAAAGCATTTAAGATGAGAAATAAGCTGTGCAGTTGCTGAATCTGTCCTCGTTTTAGTTCAACAATGGCTAGTTTAGACGTTTGACGAAAGTTTTGTGATGCATCGGACCTCCGCACGCCACATCGAATTTGCATAAAGTAGAACTCAAGTCTACTTTATGCAAATGAGCTGCGGCCCTCTCCGGGGAGACGCAGATCGCAGCTCGAAACGCACCACAACGGAACCAGCATGCAACGCGGTGCATATCACATAGACAAAGAATGGAATGTGAGAAACTGAGGGATGAGGTGGACACGTACCATTAGGGTGAAGGCAGGGGACACTCTGGACAGGTCACCAGTCTATCACAGGACTACATATACAGACAAACAGTCACACTCACATTCATACCTATGGACAATTTAGAGTCACCAGTTAACCTCAGCATGTTTTTGGACTGTGGGAGGAAGCTGGAGAACCCAGAGAAAACCCACACATGCACAGAGAACATGCAGAAAGATGCCAGCAAGGCCAGGACGCGAACCGTAGATCTTCTAGTTGCAAAGTGAAAATGCTAACCGCCAAGCAACTGTGCAGCCCACAGCAAAATTTGTTATGCTTAAGCAAAAAAAAACAACAAACCATTCCATGTTATCATTTTGGCTCTTGTGATTTTCCTTTCTGCTGGCTCTTTGAGGGATGCCAAAAATTCATCTTTGCAGGAAGAACCCTGCATTTTTGTTAGATACTCCTACAACGTCTGAAAGTCTAGCAGTGTTTACATCTGAATTTGTCCTTCATCCAACACTTCACACTACAAGAACCAACTGTTCTCCTACATTCTAACATATTTCAGACCTTTACATGTGTTGTTGTTACAAGATCATCAGCATTATTAGCTCCATCTCAGAGCAGTCATAATGTTTAGCATAAAATCAGTTAAATGAACCAGCAGTAGTAACACCACTAATAACACCTCTGCTTACTTCCCAGCCCAGTTGTGTTCCCTGAATGCAGTTAATGGTGCGTGATGTTAATGCAGGCAGAGCTCAGCTTTGCTGGTTACATCAGACAGACGGCGACGCCTGATCTGTTGGCTCCAGATAAATTCTGTGGTCTCCCAACACATGATGCCAGGGGCAGACTGATGACCCTGCATATGGTGCACACACTTAGACAACATCAGTGCAAACTCACAGACACACACAGAAGAGACATACACCCCTCTCTGGCCGTGATGGATTTTATGTCAAACAGAAGTAGTGTTTTATGTAATTTAAGGCCTTGAACACACATTATAGCCAGCAGACTAGCGAGGCCGTCAGACTGGCTCTGCCCACAGCTGGTCATGTAACATCTTTATTGGTCCCAGTGGAAACAGTGGTTATGGCCACTCCAACTCAATTATTGCATCTTAGCTAGTGTCCCAGTGAAACATTGATAAATATTCATGCAGATTAACAAGAGAACAGTTGGTGGGCATGCATAGTGTGTGTCAGTGAGGACGAGAGGTTGGATAGATGCCCAGTTTTGCACAGTTTTACTCAAATTCCTCTACATTTACCTGACATATTTACTGGAGTTACTTTTCAGACCACGATTGTAATAATGTTCAGCTGTTTTCGATTCACTAGTCTTGAAGGTGATTGGTTGATTGGTCGCTTGATACACTCTCAAACAATGACCCCCAGTGTTAATTTTATAAGGAGAAAAGCTCTACATCAATAGCCTTCCAGGATTAATCCATTATTTTTGGCAGCAGGAGGAACAGACTACCTATCAACACCCCCATGTTTTATAGCCAAGATCTTTTTTTGCCAAAATAAAGTCCAAGAGTACACTCATTGTAAATATTAAAAACAATTTGCCTTTTTTCATAGTGGTGGATGGACACCTGAAGAGCTCAAATGTGGAGTTGTAGCGAAATACTGACAAAATAATAATGTTGGTATTAATGCATCAGCTTAAGGTGTGTAATTTAAACTCATATTTCTGTGTTAGTTGATTTAAAACTGTATTCAAGTTGAATTAGCCTGTGTTTCTTTACCTTAAGTTCAAGACTTCAAGTCATGTCTTTTTAAAAGGAAGGACAATTTCAGAAGGTTAAGACTGATTATAAAACATATTTTTGATTGTAAATGAATAACTAACTCCCAAAACTCAAATTAGTTTGTTGGCTGAACATGATTTAATTCACAGTTTTCATAACTCAGAAAGAGTTAACACTATAATTTTTTTTGCTTAACCCAGACATTTTTTAAAAGTGCACTTAACTGTATATTAAGTAATTAAAATCACCCCATTTCTGCATATTGAGTTTTTTTTTTTTTACTCTACATACATTTACCTATATTAAATTTTACTTGGCTAAAACATCTAATTAGCTTTTGTTTCTCTGTGTGTTTATGTGAACATACAGGATCAGTTACCTCCCACTGCTGACCGCCCACATTTCACTACTTTTTTCTACATATTGACTCACTTTCACAGGTTCAAACGAGTTTTGTTTTGCTGAATGTCTTTAGCGGCTCTCTCTTTCTTATCTGTGTTGGATTATATGGTTTGTGTGAAGGTGCTTGCTCAGCGGCATTATTGCTCCACCACAGTGCTTTACAGGCTGACTATTATAAAAAGCTGTCTCAATTGTGCGAGATGAGAAAAATCTGCTAATTCCCAGACTGTGAGTAAGTGCTGCTGCGGAGCGCTGCTGGTTTGAATTCACTGGGTTTGATCATACTTCACTCTGGTAATAAGATGCATTAAATTCTTCAAGGAGGCATCCTCACAATACAGATTGCTGTTTTTAATGACTCCCTCAGACCCTCTCAGGCTCTTAAATAATGATCTCACTGTGCGGGCTTTACAGCACACAGCTCACCACTCACGCAACATGTTTTTATCTCCCACTGTGGCATAAGTGGGGTATTGACTTAGCAAAATGAAGCTGCTGTTGTTTAGTGATGGCTGAGTGACATCAGGACATCTTCATCACAGTTGTTCGACAAGCATCAGTTATGCTTCATTTGCTGGAACTGTATGCATTTCATTTCTAAATATCAGTTTACTACAACCTTTTTGCTGTATCTTATATGGTAATTTGCCTTCATCAAACCCCACCCTGCTTTGTTACTGTTGCTATGCATGTACAGTTTCCCAGTGTGGCACTGCACATACAACACTTAAGATAATAGTGGCTCATTTACCATCAAAAATCACACTTTTTAGTGTACAAAAGCCTCTCATTACTCCAAGGAACACAGTGCAGTTATGTGACGATTGATGTTTTACATTACTCAAAAATGGACTAACGGATTTGGATGAAATTTTCAGTGAAGGTCAGAAATGACACAAGGAGCAACTGATTAGATTTTGGCAGTGATGCAGCTTATAGTCTGGATCCACAGATTTGTTAAAGATTTTTGTATAATTGCGAGATAGCAGCACGCCGTCACTGTAACTATGACAACAAATGAATGCTGTGTCAGCTGCCCGCTGACGATCACGTAATTGTGAGCTTCTACAAATCGACCACTGCGGACTTGTCGGAAATGATACAAGGAACAATTGATTAAAATGTGGGGGTGTTTCTGAGTCCCGTCAATTCCCGCCGCCCACTACAGATTTAGGTCGCATGATGCGGTATCCATTCATAATGTACACATGCATAACACAAGCCTGTGCTCAGTGCAAGGTCATTTTGTTTGTGGGTACATCTATATTAAATGACCCCATGATTTCTGATCATTACAAACTAATAAACAAATGCTGCATTTCTGACAACGCCATATGGGGGATTGAACAGCCTTGGCGGAGTACTGCACTCTCTCAGTGCTTTTCTAGTTTGTATCTGTAACTGGTTTATGTAGCAGTGATGTTATCCAATTTTCCAGCAATGACTTTAGAAGTTGGAAGAAGCAATCAGGTGTCACTCCAAAGTCATCTCAACGTCTTTGGTGATTTAAATGCATTTGAGTTTTTATTTCCCCTTTAGTGTTACTTTTTATTGAGCAGGGTAGTCCAACAGATGCCTATAGAAATCCTTCAATGTCTGAAATTGGCACCATGAAACCTGAGTCAACCTTTCTCCGTTGGTGCTTTTCAGACAACTAATCATACAGTGCTCATTAAAACTATTCACCTCTTGGAAGTTTTCTGCTTTTATGTCTTTTCAGCATTGAGTCACGGTCAATTTAATTTGACTTGTTTGACAGGAATTTGCAAAAAATACTTTCATGTCACAGTGAAAACAGATTTCTCCAAGTAAAGTCAATTAATGAAAAAGATCAAATGTAAAAGAAGCGATTGCATAAATATTTACCCCCTTTAAAATGACTGATGTATTTCAACACAGGTGCATCCAAATTACTGCTTGAAATCACACAATTAGTAAAATGGAGATCATCTAAGTGCAGTGAATAAGTCTCAAGTGATTGTAGTATGAAGACAGGAATACAGTTAAAGCCATCATTGAGAAATTGATGGGATGTTACACACAAAGAGACCACTGATGGAGTCCACCAAGACAGGTGTGACTCGTCTGAAGGCATTACAAGCTTTAGTGACTGAGACAGTAGAGACTGTTCTTCACCAGTCAAAGGGCGAAGGGAAAGACACTGTTGAAAATAGCTCATTTTAAACCTCCACTGAAGTTCACCACCAGACAGGTGGGAGACTCTGAAGTCAACTAAAAGAAGGCTCATTGATCTGATAAGACCTAAATAGAGTTTTTTGACCATCAGATTAGACACTATGAAGGTGGATGTTCTAGAGTGACTGAGTCACAACTCAGACCTCAGTCCAATTGACGCCACCACAGTGGTCGGTCTGATCTCAGACAGCCTACAGAGAGGAGGTCCAGAAACTCACAACGTGGTGTTCAGTAAACAACCTGACACGAAACACCTCAAAGACAAAGGAGATCATCATGGAACTTCAGGAGGAACAGAACTGACCCGTCCCCCCTCTACATCAATGGTGAGTGTGTGGAGAGAGTCCACACATTCAGGTTCCTGGGAGTCCAGATCTCTGATGACCTCTCCTGGACAGACAACATCACGGCTGTCATAAAGAAGGCTCAGCAGTGGCTACACTTCCTGAGAGTCCTCAGGAAGAACAACCTGGACAGGAAGCTGCTGCTGGCCTTCTACAGCTCATCCATAGAGAGCCTGCTGACGTACTGTGTTTCCACCTGGTACGGGAGCTGCAGACAGAGTGAGGCTTCAGAGGACAGTCAAAGCAGCACAGAGGATTGTTGGCTGTCCTCTCCCCTCCCTCATGGACATCTACTCCACCTGGTGCCTCAGCAGAGCTCAGAACATCATCAAGGACAGTCCACATCCCGGTTCTCAGCTTTTTGATCTGCTGCCTTCTGGAAGGCGTTACAGATGCATTAAAGCGAGGACAAACACACTAAAAAAACAGCTTCTTTTCGAGAGCCATCACCACCCTGAACTCTCACATGTCTCATGTCTCACACCCAGCCAACAATACAATGTGAAATGTGCAATATACACCACTGCCTCATTCACTCTGTTATTTATATTCACTCTTATTTATACTGTATATTTGTAAATAGACTGTTTGCACTATCTTTAAGGTTTCTTTGCACTGAAAAGGAGAAGCTCTCCAATCTCGTTATACACTGTATAATGACAATAAAGCATATTCTATTCTAATTGAGATTTTGTGTCTGGACTTTAAAAGGGCTGTTCACTCTGTTCATGTTCCCCGTGCAACCTGACAGCGTTTGATCAGTTTTGCAAAGAAGAATGAAGAAGAATAAAATTGCAATGCCCAGATGTGCAAGAGTAATTGAGTCCTATCCACACAGGCTAAATGCTATTACTAAATACTGACTGAATGGGGTGAATACTTACGCAGTAACTCATTTTATATTTTCTATGTTTTAAAGTAACTGACATTACTTTCTGAGGCTGCACAGTGGCTTGGTGGTTAGCACTTTAGTCTCACAGCTAGAAGATCCCCGGTTCGTGTCCTAGCCTTCCCCGGATTTTTCTGCATGGAGTTTGCATGTTCTTTCTCTACATGCGTGGGTTTTCTCTGGGTTCTCCGGCTTCCTCCCACAGTCCAAAAAATTCTGAGGTTAATTGGTGATCCAAAATTGTCCGTAGGTGTGAATGTGAGTGTGTTTATTTGTCTCTATGTATAGTCCTGTGATAGACTGGTGACCTGTCCAGGGTGTCCCCTGCCTTCACCATAAGTCAGCTGGGATAGGCTCCAGCCCTCCCACGACCCTAATGAGGATTAAGTGGTGTATAGATAATGGATGGATGGATCTGCCCATTGTGATCTGATCAAATTTGACAAAAAACACTTTGTTTGAAAGCCCAAAGCCTCACACAGCATTTAAGCATTTGCATTTAAGTAATTTTGTGACATAATTGAGTCTTTTTGTATGTCAGTGGTTGTTTTGTATCACACTTTTGTTGTTTGTATCTTCTTGTTGCCATTTTTCCTTTTAGTGGTTGTTTTATGTGTGGTCATTGGACATATTTAAGCTTGCCTTTTGTATAATGGTCATTTTGATAGTATTTCATCTGTTTGTGGTTATTTGCATGTGTTTGAGGTGATTTTGTGCCAGATTTCGGTCATTCGTCATTGTTTTGTAGTAACTTTTTGTCTCTGAAGTGTCACATTTGGGTTGTTTTGTGTCATTTTGGAGGTTTTGTGTCTGTTCCGTCTCATATTTTAGACATTTGTTTCATGCCTTTGGTCTCATTGTTCCCATTTTGACTGGTGTCTATTGTCTCTTCATTTATGTGTCTTTTACATTACATTTTAGTTGTTTGTAGATATTTCTGGGATATGTATTATAATTCTGGGGTGAATCCAGTGCCTGCCTGACTCTTTTTAGTCCTCTATTAATAGTTTGGTGAGTTCAGTTTTACAATTGTGGGTTCCATATAATATAACTTATAATAAACTAGGATCAACCTTTAATTAAAATACTAGGGCTACACTGATGACACCATCCTATTATGATGCTTTACTGTGAGCAAACTCATGTTAATTGTTTTCTAAAGGTTTCCTGGCTATTATTTGTCTTCCTGTTGTGTATCCTCCATCTCTAACAAAGTACTCAAGGCAACAGTTCTCTCCTCCACCTCCTCTAAACTGCTAAATCTATTCTGCAACGTGATGAAAAAAGAGGTTAAATTCACTTTGAGTCCAGACAAAATGAGAGTGAATGTTTGTTCTGTGTGTTTTCCGGCAGATTCTCTGATTTCCAAAGACATCAATCTCTATCACGTCTGGTTTATGTGATCCCCTCTCGCCTATGCTTGCACTCTCCCTCTAACACCACTTGTGTTGCCATCTGTTCTCGATTAATGTGAGTTACGAGCAGTAATTGAAGCATCTGTTCATCCGGTGCGCATCCTTTGCTCTGACACACCAACACATGACACCTCTCTCACTGTAGCTCTCACTCAGTTTTTGTGCCATTGTGTCTCCTTGAACTCATTTATTATAATTTTCAGTAGCTTCACCACTTTGGGCCAGATAGAAATATCTCAACAACTGTGAGGTGGATCAGCATAATGTTTGATGTTGACATTTGGTGACTCTCTGACTTTACATAACACCATCAGACAGTCAACGTTTTCACTGTATGTGACTTTGATTGTCTCTTGACTTTTCTTTAGCTCCCTCATGGAATTGCCAGGTTTCAGGAATACTTAGTTAATTGCTTAGCTTCATTTAGCATCATCATCAGTCAAACTTTCAGTTTTTCCCAATACCATTGCTTAAAACCGGCACAACTTAGCCTCAGCTATTCTGTGCCTCAGTAATTAGCAATTGTCAGCTTGATAATGTGCTTATTTCTCTAAACTCCAAACAGTTTTGGATTTATTTAGCTCTGTCTCCTTTTTAATCCGCCAAGGAATGCAGCGGAGTTATGCGACGATCGGCATACATTTGTCTGTTAATCTGTCTTTCTGTCTGTACGCAACATTCCTCATAAACGGAATAACAAATTTGAATTTGAATTTGTTTGTTTTAGTTGCTTTGTTGCTGCATATTCTCTTTGCAATGGGTTTAGTTCATTCTATTTCCAAGAAACGGTAACATCAGATAACATTACTGTCACAAACCAAGCATAAGCAGCTTCTTAGTTAACAGCAGGACAACACGTCAATCTGATAAACCTACTGAGGTAAGCTTTGACGAAGAGTAGCAGTAGTGTGTGATTCTACAGATGCTGAACAACACTTTGCATTTAAACACACATTGGTTCATTTGTCCAGTTGTCTGTCTTGAACATCATTAATTAGTCTTTATTCATTGGTTAAAGAGTAAAAGATGTTGTGGTTCTTGTCTTGAAATGTTACTTTTTGTTTAGTTACTCCGCCAAGAAGCGTGGTGGAGTTCTGTGATGATTGGCGTACGTTTGTCTGTCTGTCTGCCTGTTAGCAACATTACTCAAAAACGGACTCACGGATTTGGATGAAATTTTCAGGGAAGATCAGAAACAACACAAGGACCAAGTGATTTGATTTTGGCAGTGATGTGGCTTATAGTCTGGATCCATGGATTTGTTCAAGATTTCTGCATCATTGCAGGATGGCAGCACGGTGTCACTGTAACTGTAACAAGAAGTGAATGCTACGTCAGTTGCCTGCTGACAGTCACATGATTATGATACTACTGCCCACTACAAATCGACCGCTGCAGACTTATCAGGACTTATCCGTCGGAAATGATACAAGGAACAATTTGATTAAATTGTGAGGGTGTTTCCGAGTCCCATTATCAAATGTCCCTGAGTAATGTCACGAGTTTGAAAACAATCTGAATGTGGGGAGTTAAGGGAAATGAGCCTCTGAAGCTGGTCCTCACCTCATTAGTTGATGACACACCTACATCTCTGTCTGTACTCTTGGTCCACCCACTACATATTTAGGTTACACAATTTGGTATCCGTCCATAATGTACACATGCATGACACACACCTGTGCTCATGGCAAGGTCATTTTTTTATTAAAGATTTCATCCGTCAGAAATCAGAAGACTGAACAACCTTGGGAGAGTACTGTGCTCTCTGCGTGCTTTTCTTGTTTAAGTTGTGAAAAGTATGTAAACAAGGACTATTTCACATTACGTTTTTTGGGGGTTTTTTTTGTCAAAATGAACGCTGCACTATAAACCTTAAAAAAGGCATATTCAGGAGATAATTCTCTGTCGGGTTCACCACTATGAGAGACGGTTTTTACATTGTCATTTGATAAATTAATATGCAAGCATTCCACCTTTAAGATAGTTTGATTTCCTCCATTAGCGATGCCCAAAGAGCTTCCCAGAGCAATCACAGAAACCAACAGCAGAATTAGTGCTGTCCCTTTTATCGACCCCTTCACTTTAAGTGACACTGAGCTGTCAGCTTATGTTGAAGGGCCTGTCTAAGTGCTCGACTGGGACTCAGTGTGAAATACCTGCAAACCAGACAAGCCAGACACGACCACAGCAGTTAGTGAAGAGACTCTCTATAATCTGACAAGGTTCTTCAGAGATGCTCCAGAACACCGCTGAGAGACGGAGGAAAAAAACGAGACGGAGACTGTGTTTATTAAGGGCGGCGGTGGGGTGTGTGCATGTGTGTGCGTGTGCGTGTGTGTGTGTGTGTGTGTGTGTGTGTGTGTGTGTGCACCCCCTGCATGTGCTTAGCAGGCAGCATAGCAAGGCTGAGCGAATAGGCAGGATGTGTGTGAGCAGCAGGCTGGAGCTGGTGAAGCAGCAGACTCTTCCCGCTGTCACTTTCTGTCTGCCTCTGGCATGTTTACATCCTTGATGGAGGTAAAAAGCTCTGACACACACACCTACACACACCCAAGCTCAGCCTTATTGTGCTGCACGTCCGCTCGCACACTGAGATAATAGCCTCCATGCTTTGATTATAACTTTTCCTCCTCCGATATAATTGTCCTCATTTGATTGAAATTATCCCTTGAAGCTGCAGAATGAATGTCTAAATGTGAATCGCTGCTGCAGCCAAATCAGCGTGAAGGCAGCAGATTTGAGGGACAGTGCTAAGTAGAGGTAGGCAGACAGGTGGGGCGTCCATATGTCACCCAGCTACCGGCCCAACTCCTCATCCTCATCCAGCCCTGCTGCTCTCCTCTCCAACCTGGACCCGGGTCAGAGGGCAGGCTGCTGTCTCTCTCTCCTCAGCATGGACACTTGGCATCAGTGCTGCCAGCTAAAACACAGTCGCTCTCTTACATTTCGGCCTTTGTTGACCAGAATGTCTGCTTCAAAATGGTTTTCTCAATGGCAAAAAGAAGATTCTGTCTCACTTTTTATCCAGAACTTATAACGTCGATGAAGCTTTTTGTGCCTCCAGAGGGAGCCTCCGGCAGCTTTGAAAGGCGTGCTATGATTTAAAAAATCATCAAAAACACAGTCAGAAACTGTGAAAACGGAAAGAGTCATTAGATTTTCAACTTTCTGATGGTCCTCGAACTGGTCACGTGTGATGTGCGGTTCCTGGAAGATGAATGAAATCTAAGCTTTAAATCCTATTTTATTAAAAATCCCTTTATTCTACAGATCTCATTAAAACTACTAAACTAGACTACTCTAACCAGATTTTGTGAAAGAAAGAAAGAAAGAAAAAGAAAGAAAGAAAGGGAAAAAGAAAAATTGCACTCCTTTGCACAACTGAATAGCTTTGATTGAGTTTTCAGCTAAACTCAAGGCTGTGTTTAGACAGAGCAGAGAAGTATGGAAACAAATGAAAAATGTAAGTAGTAAAATATCTATAATAGTCAGCATTTTTCCTGCCTGTGGCCACTTGGAAAAATGTTGTAAGTTTTAATTCCAGGCTTTTGAAATTTTTGTAAAATTAAGAGGAAATAAGGAATCTGTTTTTTTTTTCTCTTTTTTTTATGATGATTTGTCATTCTGATTGTGTCATGCTGGACAAAAGACATGTTTGAGTTCTCTCTACTTCTAGTCATGGTTGTGCTGTTTCCATAGAAGCCAATGAGCCCACAGTGAGGAAAAACACCCAGAGAGTACTTATGGTTCAGAGTAACCCTCTGAATGTCCCTGAGTAATGTCATGTGAATTTGAAAACAATCTGAATGTGAGGAATTAAGAGAAATGAGCCTCTGAAACTGCTCCTGACCTCAGTAATTGATGACACACCTACATCTCTGACTGTACTCTTGGTTTAGCTGTGACTCAGTTGCATTGTGGATAATGCAGGCACACGATACTGAAAAGGAGGAATAGAAAAGGCAATCCCTGTGTTCCAAACTGCATATTTTGTACATACTAGTGTACACTACATGGTGCCTTAAATTCTGTACCTCTTGCTCATATACACTCCATTTAAAAGTTTGGGATCACTTAAAAATGCCCCTATTTTTGAAAGAAAAGCAATTTTTTTTCATTGAAGAAAACATTAAACTAATCAGAAATACAATCTAGACATTGCTGATGTGGTAAATGACTATTCTAGTAGAAAACAGCAGATTTTTAATGGAATATCTACATAGAGGTACAGAGGAACATTTCCAGCAACCATCACTCCTGTGTTCTAATGCTACATTGTGTTAGCTAATGGTGTTGAAAGGCTAATTGATGATTAGAAAACTCTTGTGCAATTACATTAGCACATGAATAAAAGTGTGAGTTTTCATGGAAAACATGGAATTGTCTGGGTGACCCCAAACTTTTGAACCGTAGTGTCTCTGTCGCAGTCAGTAGCAGAAAATGTGACGTAAGAAGTAAAGTTGTGTGCTTTGAGACGCAGGACAACACCTGAATCCACTGTCATCTTTCATTGTGGCCTCTGTCATCTGTTAAATGAGCTGTCATCTGTCTGTGCTCTCAGCAGCTCAAGATATAGTAATGTATCTTCCATTGCACAGATGACTGTGGGTCAGAAGCTGCAGGTTTGCAAACTACAACATGCAACTGAATGTAGTTGGATGTCTTGTCGCTTTGAGCATATTGTGTTTGACTTTGTTCGTACAGGGACTCAGGATGTTTAGTCAGTGTGAACCCAGTCAAGAACATTTTTAAAAGAATTGTGTAACTTGGACACACAAAGAAATTTTTTTTTAGGCAGAGGAACTGTAAAGACCAGTTTTAGCTCCTTATACATTATCTGCAGACATAGAAATAAGGCTGTATTCATGGCTGACATTTTCCACTAATGAGTACACTTTCTCCTGTCAGAAAGTCAGAAAATCAGAATCAGAATGTCTTTATTGTCATGGTATGAGAACAGCAAAAAATTGACAGTGCAATTTTTAAAGTATATAAACATATAAAAAATAAAAATAAAAAAGACGTTACATGTAAGACCGTCCATATAATTTTTTTTATTAAAAACATTCATAAATCATGATAAATCCAGATCACAGTGCCTTAAAGATTCAAACAGCATATTGAAATATCTAGTTTTTATGAACAACAGTGCAATTGAGTAAATCTGAGGCATTTTGTTTTCAAAAATTACTTGAACAACTGATTACTGTAGTTCTCAACATTTATTAAGAAAGTTGTTCATTAATTTTGTGTTGATATCAATGAACTGGTTTGGTTCTGGATGACATCTCTGTTGTCTGTTACTGTTGGCAGCCTTCTTGTTTGCACTGACCTTGAATAATGAGGTCTCTACATGACCTTTTGTGATTTTATAAAATTATATTACAGTCAGCTGTTTTGTTGAATAGCATTTTAACATTAGAAACAACATATATAATCTTTTCGACCTTACCGACATTCTTCCTAAAGCGCGCTTGTGTCAGAGAACATCTCCACATTTAAATTTGACTTGTGTGACTCCTAAACTTTTGACATTTGGTTTTTGAAAAATGCTCTAAAAAGAAAGATCATTATATTATCAGTGTTGCTTTGACTAATTAAGGCTTTTTTTTGTGATGAATATTTTAGGGTATATGGTTCCAGCTGTAATTACCAACCATTTATCCCACTTTTGTGTTAATCAACAGTGAAATGATGCCGAAGCCGGTTCACATTCTGCTCCGACCGCTGGGGGTTTAATGCATTAGATTAGACTTGACCCCCGTCACCATTCGTTTCAATGAAGCTGTCTGAAGACGAGGTCGGAACAAAGACAGCGCGGGTGCAGAAAGTGTCAGCAGGACACGAGCACCCATGTAATCTAATTCCTCTCCTTTTTGTCTTCATTCACTCACTGTCATGACAGATTATGCTTACAAGGAGGGAGGGAGGGTGGGATGATGAATGAGAGGAAGAAAAGGAGGAGGAATGAAGGCAAAGAAAGGCGAGACAATTAAGTTACAGTGTGGTCCACAGTGAGAGGAGAAGAAGAGTGTTTGTGGTGTCGTCTCCTCAGTCGTCCTCATGGACTCGATGTCAGGACTCATTGTCTCTAGTCTGGCGGTGAAAAACATGAGGGTCCTAATGAAGTTCGAACTGCCTGTGTTTGTGTACGACATGGAAAGAGTGTGTACACAGTGTGTACATGCTCGGCCTTTTAATTATTTGACTTACACTACGGTTCAAAAGTTTGGGGTCTCCCAGACAATTTCATGTTTTCCATAAAAACTCACACTTTTATTCATGTGCTAACATAACTGCACAAAGGTTTTCTAATCATCAGTTAGCCTTTCAACACCATTAGCTAACACAATGTAGCATTAGAACACAGGAGTGATGGTTGCTGGAAATGTTCCTCTGTACCTCTATGGAGATATTCCATTAAAAATCAGCTGTTTCCAGCTAGAATAGTCATTTACCACATTAACAATGTCTAGACTGGATTTCTGAAAAGAAAAAAAAGCTTTGTGACCCCAGATGTTTGAACAGTAGTGTTTGTGGATATCACTGAACACTTGTGGAGTTTTGCTGACCCATCAGACCTTCTGAGGTATACAGTAAAATATAATCACATTTTAAAAGCTTTTAACTGTAAAATTTTTTTAATTCTGTCTTACAGAAAAAAAATACATGTTAACCATGAAAAAAACTGTAAACTAATTATACATCAAAAATCAGCATTTTCATAAATGGTAGTTACTTTTTAAAAATAGTAATTTGTTCTTTCACACTGCACTTGAGCTTCTGTGGTATCAGTTCCATAAAATTCTGCAAGAACCAGCAAATCATCTGGTTTAATGAGTCCAGTGAGCGCCTGAAGCGGTAAAGTATAGGCAGGCTTCATGTGTTCTTATGCAGAGTATTAGCCATTGTAATGATAAAGTTTTTGTCTCTGAACACGAAACTGTTCAAAACAAGTCATGATTTTGAAGAGACACAGTCACAGCAACATGTTTTAAGCTCCAAACAAGACAACTGAGCAGTTTAACGAAGCACAACTAAGCCAAAACTATTTCCCCCTATAGCAGAATAATAGAGTAGTGCAGCCAGACCATAATCTTCTACAGCAGGGGTGTCAAACATACAGCTTGCTAGGATGATCCAATCTGTCACATGGGATGACTTTGCAAAGCGTAAAAACTACAAAGACAACATGAATTGCAAATTTTCAGTAAAAGTAACTGCTGTATTAAATTTGACCACTGTACTGCCACAACTTGTATGTCTTTTTTTCTGTATAAATTTAGTACATTTACAAGGCAGGGGGATAACTGAACCTTCTTTCTTTATAGTTCCCATTTATAGTTCCCTTATAGTTCCACTTGTATGGTGTGGTGTGTCAGGATTACTACACAGATGTGTACATCAATGTAAATTTAAAATAATTTCCAGATCTTCACAAGTTGTTTTGATCGTAAAGTCAAATTCTACATTGCTCAGTTCCAGATGATGAAATGTTTTGTGTCTTTGTAGATACACTGATCTGTAAGTTGTAATGTGTAAATGAAAAACTGAGGCATAATATTGTTGAAATTGAACTTATTTTTCTTAAGAAATTTTAGGTTGTTCATTAAATGTGAACCCTTCCAGAATGCACTTTTTTGCACTAAAACTAAGCCAAACATTTGGAGTTGATGTTACTTACAGATTATTATGGTGTGACTTTACTGGTTCGGCCCATTTGAGATCAAATTGGGCTGAATGTGGCCCCTGAACTAGAATGACTTTGACACCACTGTTCTACAGAACAGTCTGACTAAGCAAAACTATTTCTTACCTTGTTTTATGACTAAATAGCAAAGCAAAATGTATTTATGTAGAAGCTTTCATTCCAGGTGAGTCACTGTCCTCACATTAAAAACAAAACATTTGTTGTGTTTATGTCTAGCAAATACATACAGTATATGCTTGCAAACTATACATGTGAATGTATACAGCCAAGTAGATCAAGCCAGATTATGAAACTGATCCACCACATTGAAAAATAAGCAGATTTTCTGTGAGCTTCTCAACAGTTTTAACCCTCTGAACCCTAAAACCTGCCAGTGGGTTTGACACAGTTTACTTCAATCATTACAGTGTCCTGCTCACTGCTCTGCCGGCAGACTACAGCTAATCCTAAATGCTGCTGCGAGAGTCCTAACAAGAAAGAACAAATTTGATCGCATTATATCCGATCATATCAGAGTCCTGCATTGGTTATTTTCAGAATTGTTTATAAAGGTCAGGCCGGCTCACTAGATTTGAACCTTCCAGGACTCTCAGGCCTTCGGGCTCAGGTCTTGTAATTGTTCCGAGAAAAGCAGCTTTTGGTATTTTGGCTGCTGGAATACCTCGCCAGACTCTATGAGAAGCGCTCCAGCATTAACCCTCTGAACCCGAAGCTGGATATTTTTTGCTCCTGCAACATTTTACTCACTGTGGGCTCATTTTTTACAGCAATGTTAAGTGAAAAAAAATAAAACAAAAACAAAAACCAGTATGTGCACGTGTGTTACTAGCACTATAATAAATGGTGACTCCACATCGATACTTAACTACTTACATTTTTACAACCTATGCAATTGTTTTTCACTACTCTGCACATCAGTTCTAACAGATATTTCACCATGCTGAATGCATCCACCAACAACTTGCTGACAGTTTGCGCCTCAGTTTCTGTTGCATTTTTCATTTCTTTTATTGATCCAGTATGTTTTATTTTCCTCTCAACCTGTCTAAGTTGTTTCCATCCTTGTCTTCTTTCTGTTCCATGTAAACACAGCCTGCAGTTCAGCCAAATAGTTCATGATTTGCTGCCATGGCTTCTTAGTTGCAATGAGAAGTTGATCATTTTTCAAATGTATTTCTTTTACATAATTTGTTCATTGTTGGAAATGTTTTGCTTTTGGCAAATTTCCGAATGTGACATGTAGAAAAACGTGATTTTGATGAAATATCACAATTTTAAGATGAGATTTGGTCACAGTGTTAAAAAGCTGAAAATCTGGTGGTTCTTTTTGTTTTTACTCTGATAAATGGTGTATTTTGGAGGGTTTTTAGAAAGATAACATGCCTTTCAAACCTGTCCGTGGCTTCCTTTGGAGACACAAAACGTTTTATACAGAGTTCCAAATATAAAATGACAGGAAAATGTTCCATTTTCCAATGAAGAAATTAATTTAAAGCAGGTTAGAAAAGACTGAAATGTTCAAAATGTATGTTCAGTAATGTAATTTTGGAAAACTTTTAGAGAAACCGTGCCTTTCAAAGCTGCTGGATTTGAGGGTTCAGCTGGTTAAACGGTTATATTTCTGATGCAAAAACAACAACATGATATTGGCATGGGCCACCCTGCTGTCCAAACACTGAACCTCCATGCAGAAAGATCCCAGGAAGGTGGGGACGTAAACCAAGCATCTTCTAGCTGCAAGGTGAAAGTGCTAAGCACCACGCCACTGTGCAGCCCCAGTGCAATATTCCCTCTGAAATGTTTTGGAGCAGAAAAGCACAAAGAAGCATTAAATTGAAATAGACATATAAAGTACAAATATATGAAAATTGGCCTTAACTCATTACCTGAGTAACCAGTGTGTCAGATTGAATTCCCTTTGGCTTTCTTCCTCCCCTGCACAGATCCATTTAGCTCTATTGCTGCTCTATTACATAATTGTCACAGTCGCTTTTTCAAACCGTGGAGAATGAAAGCAGACGTGGTTGAAAATGTCAAAATACTGAAGATGAAAGCCTCAGCAAAAAAAATTTGTGAACTATCATGACGATGATTCTTCTTCTGTCCGCAGGCTTACTTTCGTCAGGGGGTTGCCCTGCAGTACTTGGGTCGTCATGCCGATGCCCTGGCAGCGTTTGCCTCTGGCCTCGCCCAGGACCCCAAGAGTCTCCAGCTGCTCGTCGGCATGGTGGAGGCTGCCATGAAATCACCCCTCAGAGGTAAGTTCATCTGATAACAAACCTCCTTCCTCTGCCTCTCTGTCCCTGCGTTATACCAACAAGTCTGCAGCAGCAGGACTCAGATTCCTGCAGACACAGGCAATCAAACAAATGAACAGCACAAGCAACAAACTACAACTTTGTTTTTGAAAGTTGCAGGAGAGGAGAGTAAGACGAAGGCACTGGGGAAACTGTCAAGTTTTTTCTTTTGTTCTTTTATTCAGTAGCCGTCCTCTGGGAGCGCCATGTGAGACAGTAAAAAGACACGTCAGATGATTCAGACCACACAAAGAAATAGATGCACATTTGATGTGAGAAAGAAGCAGATGAGAGGAAACAGACACTTAGAGAAAAGTGAGATGTAGAAAATGAACAAAACAAGCAAGTTAGATGGAACAAAAACAGAAACGTGTACAAATTAAAACTGAATCAAGGAGATAAAACGCCATCCACAACGTAACTCACATCTGCTGCTGCTCCAATTTTAACATCGGCTGTTCTGTGTCCACTATCAGGTGAGTTTTCCTTTTGACAATGAGCTGACAGGGCTCACATCTACTGCCAAGGAGACAGACTACAGGATTTTCATTGTTCCCATTCACTGTCCATGAAAACAGACGTGCAGTGCATTCTGGTAACGCCATTTTACGTTGCAAGAGACAATGCATCATGTCAGGCGCTCAGCATTTGTATAAAGTTGAAGTCTAGGCTTCTTCATCTGGTGTCCAACAAAACCCAACAGTTGCACTGAAGTTGCAGCTGTAATGCATACTGTACAAACGGTACATACAGAGAGGAAAAAGAAAAACTGTGAGATTTAGAATGCAGCTTCTGACTTGATTAGGACGCCGGGATCTATTTCGGATAGGATTTTCAAAAACAAAACAGAGAAAGAGAGAGAAATAAAATGAAAGTTGAATTTTGTTGATTATTTGTTTAATACAAACTGAAAAACTTTAAAATAAGATTTACAGCATTTTTCAGGTGCCCACTATACATATTTTGCTCCTTACATTTTTACAGCCTCTGCAAACTTTTTCACATTACTATGCACATCAACTCTATAAGGATATTTCACCATGCTGAATGTATGTTGGGGCTACATAGTGGTGTAGTGGTTAGCACTTTCACCTTGCAGCTAGTAGATCCCTGGTTCACGTCCCAGCCTTCTTGGGATCTTTCTGCATGTTTGCATGTTCTCCCTGTGCATGCGTGGGTTTTCTGCGGGTACCTCCCACAGTCCAAAAACTCTAAATTGTCCATAGGTGTGAATGTGAGTGTGATTGTTTGTCTCTATATATAGTCCTGTGATAGACTGGTGACCTGTCCAGGTGTCTCCTGCCTTCACTCTAAATCAGCTGGGATAGACTCCAGTCCCTCGCAACCCTAATGAGGATTAAGCGGTGTATAGATAATGGATGGGTGGATGTATCTTCCATTAACTTGCTGACAATATACAGTTTTTGAACCATGCTGCACCTATTTTAATCGATCCAGTATGTTTTATTTTCTCAGTCTCTCTTAATGGTATCCATGCCTGTATCCTCTCTGCTCTCTGAAAACACTGCTTGCAGTTCAGCCCAAAGTCTTGAAGTTTCTGCAGTTTGACGGCTGTCCATGGCTGAGTCACTAATGGTTTTTCAGTTGTGCTGCTTTAGTTTCTTACAGGATTTAAAAGTCCAGTATGTGAGTGAGTATGCTGCACGCATGTGCTTAACTTAAAAGAGACCAGAACTCTTGTTGTGCTCACTGATTCATTTTCAGATTTAAGGACTTTGCAGACATGCTTGTAAACAGCTGAAGACTGTGGAGGGGTTTTGCTGCCATGTTTATTAGGCTGAATTAGCTTCTCGTGGAGCACATGATGAAATATTTACGAGTTAGATTCTGGTGCGTCATTGATCTATCCGCCCCGCAGCAGTCCCCACTTTTATGTGCAGGTCGAAGATGAAGGAAGAGCGTGGACAATCAAGGATGGTTTGCAGGCTTGAATTGGCTCAGGATTGTGTTTTTACCCTTCAGCAGTGTCAAAATGAGAGCAGGGCTTCTTGGGAATAGCCTTCTACTTGCCAAATAGCTATGCACTTGGAATTTTGCATCTGTTCTTACAGCAGAAAGCGAACCTTGTTGAATATCCGCAATATTTCCCCTGGAGGTGGAGAATGTGGATCCACATGGCATAGTATCAAGCACAAGGCCAAAGTTAATCGACCAAAGAAAGCCTTTCTTCATTTTTGATACATTTATAAGATGCAAACAAAAGGCATCAGGTTAGTCACAAGAATGCAGTAGATGGAACAGAAACCGCTCACTTTAAAAAAAAAATGATGTGGCCATGTTGTGATCAGTGGCAGCAGCTATGACATGCAGTATGTAAGAGTCCTGCCTCAGCTAGTGCAGAGCTTTGCTGCAGATCTGAGGCGCCACAGGAGGTTTTCTGCCATCCAGGGGCCACAACTTTCAAAACTTGATCTTCAAAGCAAACAAGCTTGCAAGTATTACTGGGAACTGCGATACTTGAGTAAGCAGTAGGCAGGGCAACATGTTGGACCATGGAGACGGCCCATAGACTCAACAGTGAGCACAGTAGGAAGCTGCAGTGTCAACAGCGTGGAGGAGGAGGCCTTCGCTGGGTTCTCTGTCTGTCCTCAGGTCCTTTCTACGGGATGATGCGTTGTGGGGGAAGTTGTATTAAAGTATAGATGATTCTTACAGAAGGATGCCTCAGATTAGTCTGTGCAGCACAACAGTTCTATTTCACCAATGTATGTACTTAAGACTGCAAGTGCAAACGAGGGCAGCTGCAGTTCATCTCAAGTGCAGCTAAATATGATCCGATGTTAGCTTCAGAAAATGTGTTCTGCTGCTGATCTTGGAGTGTGAATGTGGGTTGTATAAGAAAATATCAGTTCACCCCTCTCTGCAGCTGTTTCCATCTGATTTTATAAACACATATATTTAAATCGTAATCATTTTTTCATAGTAACATCACAGAACCATGATTAATGACTTAAACTGAGTCACATTTTTTGGAAATAGAAAAAACTATGATTTAATTAAAAACATTTTGTTGGCTTAATATTCAAGGTGAGGGTTATTTTCCTTGCACTCTGTATCCCAACAAGCGACCGGTGTTTTTAAAAAACATGTTGTTTAGAAAAATCACCCAATTTACAGCATTTATGAAAGCAAAATGCTCTGTTTAAAATCTTTTCAATGACCTTTGAACTAATCATGTGACGTGCTTCTGCTGGGAAAAATCAAGTCTAAGCTTGAAATTGTGATGTTTCATCAAAATGACTTCAGTCCCTCTGGGTTGGGGGGGAGTTGCTGGGCTCAGCCTTAGCGATAGGGTGAGAAGCTCAGACATCCGGAGGGAGCTCGGAGTAGAGCTGCTGCTCCTTTGCGCTGAAAGGAGCCAGTTGAGGTGGTTTGGAAATCTGATTCGGATGCCTCTGGGGAGGCTTCCTCTGGAGGTTTTCCGAACACATCCACCTGGGAGGAGACCCTGGGGCAGACCCAGAGCTCGCTGGAGGGATTATATATCTCATCTGGCCTGGGAACGCCTCGGGATCCCCCAGGAAGAGCTGATAAGCGTCGCTGGGGGGAGGGACGTCTGGAATGACCTGCTTTGCCTGCTGCCTCCGCGACCCGGCCCCTGCTAAGCGGAAGACAATGGATGGATGGATGGATGGACCTCATTTAAAAATATAACTAAAAGATACAGTTCGGAGACATGAGGAAAACTTGGGATTCAGAGGGTTAAATGAAATTCAATAGTGGACCTTAAAACCTCAACACTGACCTTGTTTTATAAATAGCAGAAGACTTATAGCTGGAAAGTATTTTGTTTGTTCGGCTATCACAGTGAAAACATGGTGCAGCACACTCCTATAGACGGCAGAAAATGTAAGAAAGTAGCGTTTGCTGTGAGCACACTCTTTGCGGAATAAGGAAGTACTATTGCTGTGCTGGTGGTATCTTGAAGTGTTTGCTAATATTTCAATTGTGAGGCTTTGGGCTTTCAAACAAAGTATTTTTTGTCAAATTTGATCAGATGACAATGGGCAGGTCCATCCATCCATTATCTATACACCACTTAATCCTCATTAGGGTCATGGGAGGGCTGGAGTCTATTCCAGCTGACTTAGGGTGAAGCTTCACCAGGACAGGTCACCAGTCTATCACAGGGATACACACAGAGACAAACAATCACATTCACACCTATAGACAATTGAGAATCACCAACTAACATCAGCATGTTTTTGGACCATGGGAGGAAGCTGGAGTACCTGGAGAAAACCCACATATGCACAGGGAGAACATGCAAACCCCATGCAGAAAGATCCTGGGAAGGCTGGGACAAGAACTGGGGACCTTCTAGCTGCAAGGCAAAAATGCTACCCACCAAGCCACTGTGCAACAGAATGGGCAGATGCCAGTAAAAATTCAGCTACAAAATTTTCACTCAACCCAGTGAGTGTTAGTAGGCTAATTAAGGAACAACAGCTGGAAGTACATACACTACCGTTCAAAAGTTTGGGGTCATGCAGACAATTTAACACATTTTCTACCTGCTTTTGTCAGACGTTACATTTCACATGCAGTTGTGATCAGTCAGCAGTGATAAATCAGGTGCAGTAGCTATTTTTGGTTGTATTTATTCTTCCACTCTGAACAGGAACGTCTTCATCACAGTAACACAAGCACATAAAGTCATGAAGTCTGAAGTGAATTACACAGCAATGTATTTTTAAAGTTTGGAACAAAAGCTGAAATTGGTCATACCGAACAACCTCAGAGTCAGACTGCATTTTATTCCTTATTAATGCAGCTCTTTATTTGTAAGAGTCAGTGTCTTATTAATTCTTTTTAAAGTATGTAGTGCTATTTTTTATAAATGCATGAACCAAAAGCTAAAAGTATTAAACACTTCTGCTTTTCTGCCATTTTCCGTGTAAATAGCCAACAGTACAGCCCTGTAGTAAAAAGACAAATAACCTCAAATAGCGCACTGTAGTCTAATTGGTGAGCTGGAGTTGGTCCCATGTAAAGCAGCTGCTGGATTATCTCCACCTACACTCTGCTTTTTTGATAGTGCACCATGCAGCACTGCAGACGGTTTAACTAAAGGATCATCACCCTCAGCTGAACTGGTGGAAGAACTAAGACCGTGTACCACAGCAGAGAAGAGACAGAAAAGGAGTTTGATTTTAGAGTTGATGTATGCACTAACTAACACACAGACATTGTGTGCTCACCACAAGCTGCAGTACCTGTTTTTGTACATGAACATTTTGAATATAACTGAACCATGTCATTTCCGTTAAAGGTGGAGTCAGTGATTCTAATTCAATACACTTTATTATATATACACCACCAGTCAGAAGTTTGGACACACCTTCTCATGAACAACTGGACACTCTTGGCATTCTCTCGATGAGCTTCATGAGGTAGTACTTTGTAGAAAGCCTGTATACCAAATGTTAACTTAGTCTTTCGAACATGTTGTGAGACAACAGCAACATGGATTCTACTGTTAGGGTCCAGGAGCCAACAAGGCTAACCATTTAGCAAGCTAACAAGCTGGTAGTGCAATGTAGGGAATTCAAAGCCGTAACGAAACCACGAGGTCATTTGGCCATATAAACACATTCCTCAAACATGATAAAATTACTAAGAGGAACTACCATATGATTCATACATAAATATTTCTTTTGAAAGTGGCTAGTGCCAGACATCTCAATACATGCTGTTTTGTGTGATTTCTCATTTTACACAGGAGGTGGAGGGTGCAAAGTCAGCCTGACATGCCAAAGTATTTGACTTTAACTGGTTATTCCAATCAAAAGATTTGAGCGTAAATCAGAAACACAACAGCAGAGGTGGTGAAATCCAGAGGTCACATTTCTGTTGTCTCTGTTCTACATCACTGAAACCCCCTCAGGATCCAACATTAACACTAATTCTCCTTGCAATCATCCATAGATTACCCACACCATCAGCTTGGGTTTCCCAGAACTAGGAGTGTTGCATTTTGGAGAGCGAGAATGTTATTGTCTTAAATACTAAAATACTGTAAACTTTGACTGTTTGTTCTATCAAATCACAGTGAGTAAATCCTGCTGTTGCCTTCCTTACTTGTACGGTTTCAATTTGTCCAGCTGCCAAAAACCAGATGAGAGAACATCTGTAATGATACAAATGCTTCTCAAAATTCTCCTTCACCTGTTGCACTGCACTGAGTAATGAGCCTGATGAGAACCAGCCTCTAGTTTTGTCAGTGTGTTGTATGTGTCCATCGATCAGCCCCAACAGGTGAAGTGAATAACGTGCTGATCATTGATGCCTGTGGGGAGTTAAGGCCTGCCTAGAGAAGAGCTACAGTAGCACAAACCGCTGAACACCTTAATGCTGCTATAATAGAATACATAGACATGTCACGTGAACATCAGAACCGGACCATTTTTGCAATAGAAGAAAGTAGCCTGGTGTGATGACTTTCTTTTCCATCATGTGGACAGCCTGGTGTATCATTTACTTGGAGAAGAGATTGCAGTAGGAATGGAAGACGGCAAGCCGTTGGAGGCAGCTGATGCTCTGATCAGTGTTTTGTTTGGAAACTCTGGGTCCTGCACTCATGTAGATGTTTCTTTGATCCTGATGTAAGCATTGCCACAGACCATAAACACTCCTTAATGGTAGCAATTTTCAATGATCCCCAGAATAATGTTCCCTGCCCCACTGCAAACATTGTTCAGGAATGGTTTGAAGAACATGACAAGAAATCAAGGTGTTGACTTGGCCTCCAAATTCCCCAGGTCTAAATCTAATCAAGTATCTGTGGGGTCTCATTCATGGAGCCCTCACCTCACATCTTCCAAGACTTCAAGCTACAGTCTTGGTGCCTGTTACCACAGGACACCTGCTAATGCTAAAAGAGAGACCTGCAATATATTAGGAAGTTGGTTTTTAGTGTTGTGACTGAAAATTGTATGTATATGAGCCTGTATGCAGCCCGTGTGCTCTTCTGGTAAAAACAAACAGCAACAAAAAGCCTTTAATGTACATTTGATTTACCTGTAATATCCCCCGAACCTCCACCAAAGGTAGGCTTCTGCTTTCCTGTGTTTTCTCTTTGGAGTCTCAAATCTAAGAAGCAACTGATTTAGCTGCTTAAAATTGAAATATGAACACCTTTCTAATTAGAAAACTTTTTTTGTGATTGCAACATGATAAATGACAATTGATTCTCATTCTTTTCCTAAACAGTGTGTCCATATGTGTGCTTACCACCTGTGTTTACAGACTCACTTGAGCCCACCTACCAGCAGCTGCAGAAGATGAAGCTGGACAAGAGCCCGTTCGTGGTCGTCTCTGTTATCGGCCAGGAGCTGTTGACTCATGGTTTCCATGGAGCCTCGGTTGTGGTGCTTGAGGCTGGGCTCAAAATTGGCACGTGCTCATTAAAGCTGCGAGGATCTGTCTTCTCTGCGTTGAGCTCTGCGTACTGGTCTTTAGGCAACGTGGAGAAGAGCATGGCCTACATGCAGCAGGACCTTGAGGTCACCAAGACTTTAGGTAATAAAAACGAGAGTGCAATAGGATGCAACTTGTGATAGACAACTGCAGTGAATGTCGCTGAATGTGCTTCATGTTTCATCCACAGGTGACCAGTCAGGTGAATGCCGTGCTCATGGGAACCTCGGCTCTGCTCTCTTCTCCAAAAGCAACTACAGAGAAGCGCTGGCCAATCACAGAAACCAGTTGGTGCTGGCCATGAAGCTGAAGGACAGGGAGGTATGTGCAAAAGCATGTTGTACAGATCTGCTGTCAGTCTCTACTAAAAGGTGGAAGTCAGACTTTAGTGCATCGCACAATGAGAGTAAAGAAAGTTACACTTGATATATGCAGCTCACTCTGCAACACAGATGGAATATTACCAAGGCTATCATTTGAGTCGACAGGGCCATCTTTTACGAACACAGTTGATATGCAAAAAAGGAAATTTAAGTTAGTCATAACGTTGTCTTAATTTTTTGGGTCACAGATAGAAAGTTTTATACCTGGCTATTCAGCTTGTTTCAGGGTAACTGGTCTCGATTTGTCATATTGTTGCACCCTTGTGTTTTAGAATGGTTTAATGGTGCCAAATATGGAATTTATGTCTTCATTTCAGAAAACAACTTCTCACTTTTACATAATGTCAGCTAGTACATAAAAATAGGGGTGGGAAATAGGGATTTTTTGTCTACTTTCTCAAAATCTAGTTACAGTCTTTCTTTTGATGAAAACCTTGTAATGCAAGTTTTGACTGATGACTAATAGCAATTCATGACAGTACAGAGAGATGGAGATTTCAAAGTGGAGGATGTATGCCTTCATGTATGCATGTGTGCCTTCAGTTGTATAACATGCAACCATTCTAAAGTAGTAGTAGTCTAAAGAAATACCATACTCACCGGATTTTGCTCACTGCAACTTTCTCAGAATAAAGCCCAGTTTAGAGGATCGCTAATTTTTAAATGTTGATTTACTGAAGATTAATGGAAACCTATATCCCCCCCTTGTGAAAAAGTAATTGCCCCCCTAAACCTAATAAAATTTAGAGGATTGCCATTTTGACTCTGTCTAGGAGATCAGCACACACTTCAGATGGTGCTTGACATGGATGTTTTAATGACAGGACTTCCAGGGAGCGTTCCAAACATTGCAGGAGCACTGGGAGCAGGGCATCGCTGCAAAACAAGACTACTTTGAACAGGGTGGTGACCAAGTTTTAGGCTGCAGTTTTTGCTTTTGATCCAATTCAGTTCAATTCAAAAAACTTTATTTGTCTGCTGAGGGCTATATATATATATATATATATATATATATATATATATATATATATACATATATATATAGTATTGAAACTTCTTGATCACACCTCCTGTCTATCAAGAAGAGAATCACAGTGTGACATAAGAAGGTCTGTCTAAGGGGTTAACTTGCAGCAGTGATGATGACGTCTGTTTGTCATGATCTGCTTTGATAAACTTTAAACACAGAGTAGAGAGTCTGCTTAGAGTCTACATGCAGTGCTGACATTGCCTTGATAATTTGTATTGGAAACTTACTTAATATCTTCAGTTTTTCAGAGTCATGGCTGTTAAAGAATATATGATATGACAATGTTAGCAGACTGTACACTTCCCGCCTCTGCCAAGGTAACATCTCCATCACAACCCAAATGAAAACAAAGAACAGATTTGCTCACATATCTCTGCTAGTTTGGAACACCTCAGTGTTCTCCTCTAACCACTCTGTCACTGTCTCATACTTTCTGGAAAGCCGTTGTTCTTTGCCTCAGGCTGCAGCTCAACTCATTGGCTTTCTTCCGAAGCACTTTGGACAGTTGTGAAAACCATAGTTAATTAGATTGCTGTTACAGATTAGACTTTGGCCCTTTTATGTTTTAAAGCACAAAGCAAAACTGTCAGGTTGTTTGTGTGTTTACCTTTGTTTAACTACTCCCATATGTTTGTGTGTGTGTATGTACGTTTGTGTGCTCCCTTTCTTTTCTTTTCTAACCCTTTACCAACTTTCGATGCAGCGTGAATATACAACATTGTACGAGGGCAGATCCAATTATGTCTCGCTGGATTTAATATTTCACTTCATCTCATGACTCTGTGCCTGTGGCACATTTTCTACAACGTTTTATTGCCTCTTTAATATTCCAGAAGAAATGTAAACAGCCTCACGTGTGCTGATCGATAATGTTTGATGTCAGCTATTGTTCGATTTTGCTGGCTCTCTCTGATGTATGAGCAAATAGTTTCATGTGTGCCGGAGTTTGAGTTTGTAAATAAATATCTGTGAGCGCTATGTATGGCAGAACAGAGCTCTGTTGTCAGTTGGATTACTGACTGACGTGCTGACTGATCCCCCATCTGGTCCTTAACAGCATTGTCAGAGGGAGGTTTACTGACTGTCTGCAACGCTTTACCACTGGGTGCATTCCAATATCTGTACGAACACACCATATAGTCTGCCAGAACAAGACTTAGTTTGTCCCAAAGTATAATAATTCAAACCTAGTAGCTTCAAATACCAGGGTGTCCTACTATACCCAGTCTTTCATGCAGTTGCAAGCCAGCATACTGTTGTGGATTTCTGACCCACAATCCTCTGCACAGTGAAAGATACATCACATATATAATGGTCTCTCAGGCAAAAACAAGCTTAAGCTGCACCGACAGCACACAGACAGATGACAGCTCATTTCTACTAGAAACTGTGATGATCAGAGTTTAAGATGCAAGATTATAACAAAGCAGTATGTTTGTTAGCCTTGACAGGCAACTTACTTAGGAGAAGGAAAATTATCACAAATCTCCACTGCCTTGCGGATACTCTCACAACCATGGTAAGAAAGGTTTCAGGACTAAACCATGAGGAGAAATCAGGAACCGGGTCCTGTAGGCGGATATAGCAATTACTATATACCGGTGACCTCACTGGCAATGCTGGTGCCGAGCTGCACTGGTCCTTGCCAGTACCTCGAAGAACACTAGCGCCGAGGAGAGAAGGTTTATAAATACTGGGCAAGTTACTAGTCCCTGAATAGTTTGCCCAGGTCTGCACGTAAGTGGGTACTGGAGAAGACACTTCAGCGTTGCCACAACATTGCAATGGAAACTACAGGGAAAGATAGCAGTCACTGATTATAAGCTTACACTCGAGTGTGGCACCAGGGGCTAACTCTCAACAGTAGTAGACGCCATCGAAGTTTTAATGGACAGCTACCACCCGCCTAAGCCAGGCAGCCCCTGGTCAATTAGGTGCTGTCTCGCCAGTTTCCCTTGCCTCGTTTGGTGCACATGGCTTATGGATTTATCTGGACAGGCGGACAGTAAATCATGTATCCAGACTAGGATGCTGGAGCATATAGACTGTGACTACTGGGCTGAGTGATATCATCAATGAAATTGACGATGCTTGCAAAGCAACAGTAATCAACTGACTTGCAGACTTTGACAAGTTTCGTGAAGACAATTACATGGTTTTCTGGTGAAACTCAAACACTCTGAAGATACAGGGGAGCATGGTGTCGGCTTCCCTATGAACAACAGCCTGCTAAACACATTTGACCCTCTAGCTGCAGGTACTGAGTTACTGGTGAACGGTTATGCCCCACCATTCTACGCTCCTGCTAACATCAAAAACTCTTTCTACAAGCAAATTCTTGAAGTCATCTGACCTGTCCCATCAATCAAGCAACTTCTGCTGTTCAGTTATTTCAACACCAGAGTTGGCAATGATGACCTGCCGGCCTCGGAAAGTTTGGATTCAATGCCATGAACGAGAATGGCCAACATCTCCTTGAGCTATGCATTCTCACCATCTTGTATATAACAAACAACTGCTTTCAGGCCAAACCTCAACACAAAGTGTCCTGAAGGCACCCTTGCTCAAAACTGTGGCACCAATTAGATCTGACTGTTACAAGGCAATGCCACCTAAATAACATCCTGCTGACTCGCTCCCTACAACAGAGCTGACCACTCACTTGTCTGCAGCACACTCAGATTGCAGCTAAAAGCATGCCATTTTGCCATATCTCTCGGCAAAGCACGAATAAATGTCAGTGCGATCAGAAGCAAGTCTGGCCAATACACAAAACATCTGATCCCATCAGCAGAACATGCTCAAGGTGATGCCCAGGAGCAATGTAGATGACTGAGAGATGCCATTTACAACACATCCATGGCAACACTTTGCAGGGAAAAAAGACACTCCACCAACTGGTTTGAAACCCATTCTCAACCACTGTCCAGAGTTATGGAGAACAAAAGCCAAGCACTGTTGAAGTACAAGAACTGTCCAATTCGATCAGTGCTGCAAGTCTTGCGTGCTATGACAGCACTGGCTCAAAGAACATTGAGATCACATATAAATGAATAGTGGAACGAGCTCTGCAGTAACATCCAAAAAGCTGCTGACTGGCAACATTCAAGGTGTCTATCAAGGTATCAAGATGGCTGTTGGTCCTTCACTGCAAAAAGCGGCAGCTCTAAAATCTAAAAGTGGTGACCTACTGAAGGAAAAGGATGAACAACTGGAAAGGTGGGTGGAGAAGTATTCAGATCTGTACTACACAGAACCTTACATCAGTGACATTGCTCTGGATTCACTCAAGCATATTCCAGTCATGGAGGAGCTCGACAGTGTACCATCAATGGAAGAACTCAGTGATACCATCAACATGCTACCTTGTGGCAAAGCACCAGGATTGGATGCAATTCTGTCAGAAGTGTTGACGTGTGCAAAGATTACCATCCTCAAACCTTTGCACCAACTTCATTTCCAGTGTTGGGTTTAGTGCCACAAGACATGCATGACTACAACATCATCACCCTCTATAAGAAAAAGGGAGACAAGAGCAACTGCATCAGCTACAGAGTCATCAGCCTTCTGAGTTACGTTGGCAACACTTTCGCACATTTACTTCTTGTGCGCTTGCAGCAACTTGCTGAGCAGATCTATCCAGTCTCAGTCCGCTTAGTCCGCTACCAACATGATTTTCTCCCTGAGGCATCTGCAGGGGAGATGCCATGAACAACAGATGCCGCTGTACATTGCCTTCATGTATCTCACAAAGGTCTTTGACGGGGTGAGTCGTGATGAACTGTTCAAAATTCTCTTTAGTTGGATACCCTCTGAAGCTGCTGAGCTCGACAGAATCCTTTCAGATGAACATGTAAAGCATACTGCAGTTCGCCAGTGCACTGCATACCTAATGTGAGAATCCCAAAAGATCTCCTGTGTGATGAACTGGCTGGAGGAACCTGACCAGTTGGCCAATCCAATCTACGTGACAAGGATGTCTGCAATCATGATATCAAGGCGATGGACATTGATGTGGACAACTGGAGCTCGTCAGCCAGCGGTCGCGACTATTGGTGACACACCTTTAAAAAAGGCATGCAGCACAGCGAAACTGCTTGCTTTAAAGCAGCCAATCAAAGACGAGCTCTGTGCAGAATGAGCCAGACTACCAGCTTGAACAAAATCGATTTTCATTGCATTGCTGTAACTGAGTGTCTCTGTCATGGGTGGGGCTCTGTAACCACCAAAAACAGTGTTTCTTGCAAAATTAAACCTCCCAGCCTGTGCGCACCAAACCATAGTCTTTGAGACTGAAGGTGCCAATCATTAGTATCTCCCAATTGTGTGCATACTACAATAAACAGTACGTACTTTGTGAGGGCAGCTACAGTGCATACAGAAAGCAAAATATTGTGTGTGTGATTTGGAATGTAGTTTCTCAGAGTCACTGCGCATAAACACACAATTTTACTCCAGTGTGTTCATATGCATGATTAGGACCTTTTCACCATCTCGGCATCAATTGTTCAGTTTTTTTTGTCACAGTATGTCAGAATAAATCTTTTTTTTCCACCTGAAACTGATGCACATCTTCCAACCCCGCTGACACTAGCTCATTTGACATCACTTGAGGGATTTATTAGACACACACTTTGATGTGTTCAATGAAACTTCCCCCTTTAACCCTCCAGTTTCTGGTTGGATAGAGTTTTGCTGCTCAGATATGTTTTATTTTCCTCTCAGTATCTCTAATTTATTTCCATACTTGTCTTTGCTCTGTGTAAACACAGCCTCCAGGTCAGTTGAAGAATCTTAGAGATTTTGACATGCCAGTCTCTTATGATTTCTCATTTGTTTCAAGGGGCACAGAATTGTTTCTTTTTTTACAGAATCTGTTTAATGTGGTTTAGTTTTGGTAAATTTGTAAATGACACATGTAGAATGAAGTGATTTTGATGATTTTAAGCTTAGATTTTCCTGACAACTTTAATTCATACAGCACATGCATACAGTTGAAAAGCTAAGGATTCTTTTTATTTTTATAGTTTTGGCTCTGATACATGGTGTATATTTAGTGATTTTTTTAAAAAATAGCATGCCTTTCATACCCATTAGTAGTTTTGGGGTTGCAGAGGGTTTAAGTCCTGACAGCAACTCTCTCTGATTTTGCTTAAGTTAAATTTACTTAACCTTGAATTTACTTCTGCTTTCCTTCAGTGCAGTTTCACAGACCTCCTCAGAAATACAAAATTGCACTCAGCGTCTTTTAACGAATATTGTTATTGTAGCATAGAACATAGTTGGACTGCTCAGTCGATTTTTGTACATATCTTCCAGTGGTTAACTCAGTACAAGATGTTTGTAATGTACAGTTTTACTATATCTGTGCTACAGCTGCTATAATGTTTTTTAAAAATCCACTGGAAGCTCAATATTACAATTGAACACACACTTTTGGACTCACACACACACTTAATAGCATGTGATTGCATCCTGGATCTAGAAAGCCCAATTGAAGAGCTGTCAGTAAGACGAATGAGGGCCCGAGCGAGTTTATTTCAATGGAGGCAGCAAACAGGGGTACAGTGTGTCTGGATGTGTTTTTTTTCCATGCTGCTTTGTGTTGACAGTTGGTTAAGGCGTCTGGCTGGCTGCCAGCTTTATCACATTAATTTTGCACACACGTACAGTACGTAGGTTTGTCTTGAGCTCACAGGATCGAAAGCAGACACAGTTGTATCTCTATCTGAGCATGTTGTGTGATGGGAGCTGTGAACGCAGCACAGACTGTGTGTGTTGTTGACAGACGATTATTGAGCTTCTCCACCACAGGTGCGCAGCCTAAGGCGACTCAGACATGGTCATCAACAGAAATCCATATCTCCCACTGTGTGTTTGCTTTGCGAGGGTACATGTGTTTATTTGTGTGCTGGGTGAGTGTTTCCG
This sequence comes from Amphiprion ocellaris, assembly GCF_022539595.1. Classification (NCBI taxonomy): domain Eukaryota; kingdom Metazoa; phylum Chordata; class Actinopteri; family Pomacentridae; genus Amphiprion; species Amphiprion ocellaris. The sequence goes on along the minus strand of NC_072782.1, from coordinate 22,828,492 downwards.
GACAGCATGCTTCCAAACAAAGACACCACCTGCAGAGAGCTGATATGGATACAACAAATGCAACACTTACACAACATATAAACAATTAGACAGCCGAGAAACAACTAATAAGCTGCAGTTTCTGTATTCAAACAACATTTTGTGATTTTTCTAGCGAAATTGTTTACCTGCTACAGTCATTCTCATTTACAGTTTGAAAGAAATGTATTTCTCAGTGAAAAGTAAGACAGTAGAGCAGTAGCAAAGTGACACGTAAGGAAAAGAGGAAGGAGGCGTATATCAGCAACAAGAATTCAGATTCAGAAAACTTTATTTGTCCCCAGGGGTCAATTAAAAGGCACATAGAGCAGGCAGTGCAACAATGACGTAATAAAGAAATAGGGATAAATACATATACAAATGTTTCCAGTTTGAAAGAGACACGTGAGGAAAAGAGGAAGGAGGCGTATATCAGCAACAAGAATTTCATTCAACAGGTCATTCACGTTCTGTGTGGACGCAATATTCATGCTACGTATTGACTGGATCTGTCAGCTCAACTCTATCCATTCATTTTCTATGTAAGCAGCCATGAAATTCAGTCTGGTAACATCATGGTGCATTTCATAAAACGTGGAATCGTGCTGCCCACTCCTTATTGGCATAAAATCGAGATCTTGGCTACTTTCTGCAAATCGGGCACATCCAGATGCCATTCACCACCTCTTGAAACTCCTGAAAAGCTAAACTGTTGTTATTCTAAAGCGAGCATGATATTACCTGGCCACATGGGCATTTTTTAAGGCATCAGGCCACTTAACTGGAAGGTCTGGATTTCAAACCTTGTGCTTTTACAGTTAACGTGTAAATAAATATTTTCTCCTGTGATTTTACTAGTTACTATCTATACAGTGAAATCTGTAAAATAACAACAAATTGTTCCAAAAATCACAGTTAAGAACTATTACTACTACAGTTAAGAACTAAAATTCTTCTCTTCTTCCCCCCAACATCTCTGTCTCACCTCTATATATTGACACAGTCAGACCGGCAAGTTGAGTCTGGTCCATCGTTTGGTCCCAACATATCAAGAGAAGTAATTTCTTACTTGGTCCCAAGCTGAGGGTCAAAGTCTTGTATTTGTCGGGTGATAGAGCATCGTTTTCAAAATGTCCTGCATCTCTGCCGGCCAGTTTATCGAACTCAGCAGCTCACATAGGATTCAGTGCCAGCGCTAATCTTTCTCTGTCTCTATTTGTCTTTCTGCTCCACTGCATTAGATGTAGACACCATCTTCCTGCCTCGTTTTACACACAAGGTTTAACCTACAACAGACAGACAGACAGACAGACAGACAGACAGACAGACATACTGTGTAGTGCTCAGACTCCCAGACACAACATGATTGCATTTTGCAGGGGAAACATTGTGTCCTTGAGGGAAATCAAACAGTCATCTGGCCAGTTGACTGTACACACAGAGGCCTCCTCGTCATTTATTAAATCTCCCTCTCCTGCCCAGAACTCCGCCGGAGAGGTGTCAGCTGGATTTTACGTGTTTACACTCATCACTTTACTGGGAATTGGGATTTTAGTAGATTTGTGCTGTCATCTTCTCACAGCACACGCACATGAAGAGAAATGAAAAGAGCAGGGTGTCTTGGTGTTAATTAGAAGAAATAAATTCCACTAAAGGTCAGTTTGGCTGTTTTCAGTGACAGTTTTTAGCACTCATTAAGGCTCTGATTTAAAGGAACGTGGATGTGTATTGTCTGTGCATAGACTACATTTGAAGTGAAGGATTAGTTTTTCCTCATAAATGACAGTTTTTTCTAGTGTTAAGTCTATGTTTGTCCATAAAATGTCAAAAAAAGAGGTACAAAAAAGGCTCTGAGAGTCCCTCATTCATTCCAAAAAATATATTTTTCTAACTTACAGTGTAAAAAACAAAGAACAAAAAAGTGCAAATCTCCAGAAATGAAACCAGATAATATTTAGTATTTCTGCATGAAAATGAGTAAAACAATTTTTTTTGAAATGCTGATCTCCTAGTCAGTGAAATAATCAACTAATCACTGCAGCTCCACATCAAATTCTGTTTGTGTAAATCATCGTTACGTTTATTTTTATTTTACTGCATATACACTACAAACAGTCAGACCTTCTCAACAGAACCCTGACAAACGTTTAATTTTGGTTTAAAAAAAAAGTAGGGCTGTGACTTTTACGTGTTAATTTCAATTAATTACAGAAAAATAACACATAAAAAACGCACCTTTCTCAGTTCCCTAATTTCTGGCATAATGGTAATGCTGATAAAAACTCCAGCCCAGTGGTTGGCGGTTATGAACCTAAAGTCTGTTTACCAGCCGTGAAGATGATGCACAGGAGTGATGTCAGCGCACAAGAAAGTTTGAAGAACAGTGAAGGAAGACGGGATCGCACTGGGCTTGTTGGGCAGAAAGTTTTCTTGTAAAAATCTGCATGATGGCAGCTTGGATAAAAGCGTGGCTGTGTGCAAATTGTGCAACAATGAGTTTTCTTATCACTGCAGCACTTCAAGCCGACAGTATCACCTCAATGCAAAACATGTTGCTGTTAGCACCAGAGCTAATGTTAGCTACGACAGTCCTAGTACCAGCAAACGGTGTAGCCATCCCACAATAGACCAATTTAGAAGACACTGAAAGTGCTTGAGTTTACAAAAAGTCTTAAATTGTTGAATATAATTGCTATAATTGCACTTTGAGTGTGCAGTAATCTGAGAATGTGCTAGACAGATGAAAAATGCAGATAAATATAAATGAAACAAACATTTTGTTGTTTAGGTTATTTAATTTGTTGTTATTGTTCATTTAAGGCAGCAGTGGCAAACACCTTACACTGGGTGATGGTCTAATATATTTGTTAAGCACTGGTTTACAAATCAGGTCAGGTTTTGGAGTTCAGAGGCTTTAACCAATACTGTGAGATACTGCTCTTTACTTTGATTGAAAATTATATCCAGTTGCAGTTATGTTTCCTTCAAATCCATTAGCTGTTGCAGTTTTGTTGTATATAAAAGTAATTTCGACAAGACATAAATTGAAAACTGAATGGTCACTTGTGTTGAACACTCCTCTAAACCCCTCGAACAGGGACAGACAGAAAGAGAGTGCTTGTGTTGATGCTAATAACTCCTGTTGAATAATTCAGAGCTCCTTCTCCTTCTCTCTCTCACATTCTTTAAACTTGCAAACATTTCATTGTAGCCTCTGACTTATTCTTTCCCGCTGTCTGTTCCACATTGTTTGCCCTGAAAGGTCAGATTCATGCTTTAATGTTTGTGTGTGTGGTGCTGCTGGTGTTCCGAAGGCCTCTAACCTAATTACTGTTGCTGTGATTGCATCAGAGAGATTATTCTTACAGTAAGAGTGTATACCTCAAGACATGGTTTATTGATAATTACATCACGCTCTGATCACAGATGTGTTTGGGTTCAACAGATTGGAGTCGTTATCACCGGTAACACTGTTGGTGCAGGCTGTTGGAGGTGTTGTTTCAACCAGCACATTGATTCAGTGTTTCTGTGCCAAGATTGGACATTGCAGGGTTTTTCTCTGAACACTTACCAAGTGTATTGTTTTCTTTAAATTCTACATTTACAGTGCCTACGAAAAGTATTCACCCTCCATAGTAGTTTTACCGATTTATTGCTTTCCATCATTGAATAATCAATTTAATTGGGCTTTTTAGACAACAATTTCAAAGAAAAAGCCTCTTTCGAGTCAAAGTTACATATTTCTACAAAGTAATATCAATTAATGGATCAGTGACTCTATTCACCCCCCCTCAAGTCAATATTCAGTGGATATACAGTGGTGGAAAAAAGTTTTCGGACACCATGCAATTGTGACATATCGCATTAAGAATCACTCTTAGGTCTTGAAGTGCAATTTCTTTTAGTACAGTCACAGCCAAAATATTAAACAAATACTAAAAAAGCCATTAAAAACTTAAAATTGATTGGTTACATAAAAATACATAAGAAATTTTGAGTCTTGGGACATTTTGGTACCAGTGATCCACTAATGAAGGTTGTGCTTTTTATTAAAAGACACAATTTCTGTTGCCGTGCTTCGTGTCTATACAAAGCCAGCACATTTGAAAGTTCTTCAGAGACAAAAATGGCTGAAACAAGACCAAAACAAAAATTTAGAAGAATTAAAAATGGTAATTCAAGAAGAATGGGACAAGAATACCCCTCAAGAGTGTAAAAGGCTCGTAGGGAACATGCCAGCCAGGAGCTCTAGAGCTCTATTGCATGCAAATGGCAGGACCACTAAATATTAATTTGATGTGATGGTTTATTTATTTTTTGTTCAGTTTTGAACACATTCTCTGTTTTTGATTGATTGATTGATTGATTGATACCGACAATGTTGAGAACTGACATATTAAAACTGTCAAGAATTTAGTTTTGTTAGTTTTTCTTGTAAACAATAAACAAAAAAAAACTAATTTATATTTGTTAGTGACTGTCTAATGCAGCCGCAACCTTTCAAATACAAAAAAGATTTTTACACACACATTTCATGAAAATATTTGAGATTGTGTACAGTTTTAAAGGTGTCTGAAAACTTTTTTCCACTGCTATACCTTTGGCCACATGATGATGTCCAAGGCTGATTGAGATCTATCAGCCTACATCCATTGCTGTAAAACAAATCTTCTCCCAAGTCACAGTTCCCTTCAGACTTCATCAGGTTGTCCTCCCTATACTTTGCTGCATTCATTTTTACTCTCTACCTTTACAAGTCCTCCAGGACCTACACTGAGAAGCATCCCAACATCATGATGCTGCCACCACCATGCTTCACAGTGGGGATGGTGTGTTTGTGGGAATGTGCAGTGCTTCATGTCTGTCAAACATTGTTTCTATGCTGATGGCCAAAAAGCTCAACTTGGGTCTCATCAAACCAAAGAACCTTCTAACAGTTGACTTCAGAGTTTCCCACATGCCTTCAGGCAAACTCTGGTCGAGATTTAGTATAAACTTTTTCCAGCAGTGGCTTTCCCTTTGCCACTCTCCCACAAAGCTTTAGCTGGCCACAGTCCCTCTCATCTCAGCTGCTGAAGCTTGTAACTCCTTTAGGGGAGTAAAAGGTGTCTTGGTGACCCCCATCACTAGTCTCTTTATTGTGCAATTACTCTGTTTTTGAAGACGGCCTGCTTGAGGCAGATTTTGCAGATGTGCCATATTCCTTCCATTTCTTAACGATGGATTTAACCTCCTTTGGAAATTTCTCTTATCCATACCCTGACTTGGGCTTTTTAATAACCCTTTCTCGTAGTTGCTTGGAGTGTTCTTTAAGTCCCATGGAAATTGAGATTTTGGACAATAACACTTGATTGTACATTTAGGAATATACTGTGAGCCAGTACTTGTGAGATGCTTGAGACTTAGCCAGAAGTTGATCACATTTTGTATTAGGATCATTTCTCAATAGTATCTAGAAAGATAATTAACTAAGTATGTTTGACAGATACAAAGTCAGTTGAAAACACTTCTCCTTGTTTTGAAAGAATTTTCTTAATCCTGGAATGACTCTTCTAACCAACTGGAAAAAGAAATATTCTGTCCACTTGACTACACTAGTCAAACAGTGTGCCAATGTTATTCAGAAAATTATACGGCAATCCACACTGAATATGTAATAGAAAAATATGCAATATCATGATGCGTAACACTGAAAAATGTACAGCATTTTGGCAATGTAAAGAAGTAAGATTTGTGTGTGTTTATTAGCAATACTTGTGAGTCAGTGTGTACAGGCTTACTATACAGACAGCTCTTGTCTTTATATTTCTGGTTATTTTGAAACAAACGGTTCCTCCGACCTCACCAATATTTCCCATGACTCCACTGACAGCAAGCTGATCAATACCAATAACCTGCAGATTAGTTAGCAAATGAGTGGGCAGGTTTCAAATTACTGAAGCAGGAGCAGGAACTGTTTCTCAATTCTCTCTCTGTCTAATCAGAGAAGTGTGCAGAAGAGTGATATGTCTCTCTTCTGTCTGTGTGTGTGAGTGTGTGTGTGCGTGTGTGTGCGTGTGTGCGTGCGTGTGTGTGTGTGTTGGCTTGAGTTCATAGTCTTGTTTTCATGCACGTGTGAAGCCAACGGCAGTGGGAAGTTAAGCTGAAACACTCATCATGATTTGCATGGTGTTCTGCCTGAAGAGAGCCTGTAATTAGCAGGACGTAGCGCTGCTAGAAATCATTAGATGGTTCAAAGTGCCATAAAAATGTCTTGTGCTATAACAGAGGAATAATAGAACCTGATGCAGTGCTGCAGAAGTGGTGGTGACAGAGCGTCTAAATAGGATGTGAAAGATGAGATTTTACTTGTGGAGCCTTCAGTGGGATGGGAGGAAGTGATGTCACATTCACTCACTTATGTTTGTCCTCCTTTTTTCATCATTTCTAAACCAGCAATGTCTACTAGAAATTATATTTATATTTAATTGATTTGCATCAGAATATACATTTTTGAAAGAAACATATTGTCACAGACAAGATTATATTTTCTATCAATATTATGAGGAAAGCTTTACAGCTGCAGTCAAAGAAAATCTTGCTGGGCTGAAAATGTACCTGCTCTTTAACCAATTGTCAGAGGGGAAAATATCATATGCATGTTATCTGTAGCTGAACTAAATGTTCCACAGTGCACTGAGTGCACTCTACATGTATATTAAATATTTTTCAACTTTTATACTGAAATTCTAAGAACAGACACAGAGCAGACTAACATGCACCGGCATACCTACCACTCTACCAAGTAGGTTTAGTGCCGTAACTTAATTAAGTAGTTTTAATGTTTAAATTTAACCAAGTCAGTTTGGTGTTTAACATCAACAGGTAGTTCTGGTGACGAAACTTAAGCTAGTACTTTTGGTGCTTTAACCAATTGTTGACAGAAAACACATGGAAGCACCGAGTATTAAACAGCAAGTGACAGCAAGTCAAAAAATAATCCTATAATAATGGTCTGAGATGGAACTTGACTCGAGCCCACTGGGTGAAAATCAGCCTCTAAATGTAGAATTCTGTTCCTCTTCATAAGCTCCAGCACCATTCAATAAGGTGATGATGAGCTACTGAGCCTACTAGAAGGTGGAGGAATGTAAAGGAATGTGTGATGATAGTGGCCATTTAACGTGCTGATAAAATAGGCGGCCATATTGGTTGTTGAGTTGTGGTATACAAACTGTTGTTTACAAAGCTTACACTCAACCTTTTACATATCCATTTGGACAAAGTGCAGCTACCCCAATGACCAACCAACTAACTATCTGACCTGGAGACTACAGCCTTAGAAATGTGATTGGTTTGTTGGCATGTTTGTTTTCCACCAAAATATCTGATCTTGCAGTACAATATCAGTTTGTGCATCTAAAGGATTGTTTTGGTTATGTTTAGACCCTGGCAGAACTTAGTTAAAGTCCACAGTGACTGAGAGGTGATTATTATATGTTTGTCACATTCGCATCTGTGCTCACTGTCTGCCTTAGCCAGCCACATTCACTACAAGTCAAAAGTTTGGACACACCTTTCCTTTCAGTGGTTTTTATTTAATTATTTTATACGTTGTAGATTATTACTGAAGACATCAAAACTGAAAAAGAATACATATCGAATTATGTTGTAAACAAAAAAGTGTTAATCTTCACTATTAATCTACTACATCTACATTGTAGAAAATAGGTCAAATAAGTAAAAAGCATTGAATGAGAAGATGTGTCCAAACTTTTGACTGGTAGTATGTAAATTTAGAACATCTGCGTCACCATGTTTCTGGTTACATTGCTGTTGTACATTAGTTGTGTATGAGTGTAATTTCTAGTACACCTTAACAGCTTTATAAGATCGTTTTAGTACTGATTTATCAACCAGTTTGTTTCTGTGCATCTACATGGTTCTTCATTTGCTGTGTGTAGATGAGTATGCGCCTTTATTTCGGGTCTCTGGATACTAACCCATGCACATTGTCTATGTGTGTGTTTTCAGGCAGCGTCTGACGCTCTCAGCAGTCTGGGCCATGTATACACAGCTATCGGTGACTACCCCAACGCACTGGCCAGCCATAAACAGTGTGTGCTGCTGGCCCGACAAACTCAGTGCCAGCTCTCTGAGGCTCGCCAGCTGGGCAACATGGGCGCCGTGTACACAGCTCTGGGAGATTTCACCAACGCTGTCCAGTGCCATGAGCAGCACCTGGACATTGCAAAGGTAGACTGATAATATAATGCAATTTTATATCATGTTTTCTTCTATTGATTGATCACAGTGGATCTAAAAAGTTCATATTCATCAAGCTTAAAGGATTTAGTAGTTTTTTTTTGTCTCATTCCTACTGACACATTACTTACTAGAGCACCACTTGTGGCCGTCAATAAAAGCAATTTCCTCTGCATCATTTGCTGAAAGCAACAGCGGCCAGATGTTGTCCTAGGGAATTACCAGTGGTGGGAAATGTACTTGAAAAGTGCAGTGAGCTAGGTCACATTAACATGGCAAGTAGTTTACTACATCAGAAGCTATTTAATTTATCCATTTATTAACATATGTTTTTATTTGTTTAATTTAAAACACATAAGTAGTTTGTAGGTAGCCGCTGACTAGCAGCTAGCAGGTGTTTGCAGACTACAGTAAGGACTGTTGATGTCACAGTCGTACCGAGGTGCTTTTTTGGTAGCACATGCATGTCCGTGTATATCAGTGGTGTTATAGACTGATGCATGTGTGACATAAAAAAGGCATTGTTTTAATTAGTTTTTCTGCTATATATAGTGCAATTCCATAAATACAGGGATACAGTTTAAAAAAAATATATATAGGGCTTTTCAGTAGGTCGCTTAAATACCTCTGTTTGGACTTTGGCATTTCGAAACCCAATCATTCTACAATGGTGGGGTTGATTTTGAGCAGAACCCAACTCTTTATGTGGGGGGACCCATCTGCCTGCTGGCCGACAGGTTGAAAGGGACAGAAGAGGTAGAGAGGTGGAGAGGGGGAGGGATAGGAGAAGAGGAGGGTGGGGGACAAGCAATTGGATACATGTATGATAAGATAGATGATACGTACAAAGTACAAGCTAACACTGAAATTGATTCGTACTTTACTGTTATGATGTACGGCTTTGGCATTAAATATACTACATATATATAGCTGGTAGTAAAATTCAAGCAGTATGTAGATGAAAATGTCAAGTATAGTGAGGGCGATGCAGAGTAGACTGGTAGAAATGGGCAGCTGGAAGCAGTGGGCTGGAGGAAGGTCAGCAGCAGCATCCCACAGTGGACATGATGGAGACTAGGCCAGTTGGTGGGACAGCAACCACAGATCTGAAGCATCCAGCTCTGGAACCAGGGACACTTGGAGAAACGACACAGGGGGAAACAGAATAAGTGCAATGCAATAACAGTATATATATTCGATATAAAGGTAGATAGAGAAGGGCTCAGTGCATCCAGAGAGGTCCCCCAGCAGCCTAGGCCTATAGCAGCATAACTTGGAGCAGAACTAAGGGACATTCAAGAGGAAGTCAGCTGTGCAAATAAAAACTCCACGTCAGGGTCCCCCAGTCAGCCCTAACTATAAGATTTGTCAAAAAGGAAGGTTTTAAGACTGGTCTTAAAAATAGAGAGGGTGTCCGCCTCCCGAACCCAAACAGGGAGCTGGTTCCACAGGAGAGGTGCCTGATAACTGAAGGCTCTGCCTCCCATTCTACTTTTAGAGATTCTAGGAACAACAAGTAAGCCTGCAGTCTGAGAGCGAAGAGTTCTGCTAGGATAATATGGTACTATCAGGTCTTTAAGATATGATGGAGATTGGTTGTTAAGAGCTTTATATGTCAGAAGAAGGATTTTGAATTCTATTCTAGATTTAACAGGAAGCCAATGAAGAGAAACCAATATAGGAGAAATATGATCTCTCTTGCTAACTCCCGTCAGTACTCTGGCTGCAGCATTTTGGATCAGCTGTAGAGGTTTCAGAGAGCTATTGGGACAACCTGATAATAAGGAATTACAGTAGTCAAGCCTAGAAGTAACAAATGCATGGACTAGTTTTTCTGCATCACTCTGAGACAGGATGTTACTGATTTTCACAATATTTCTCAGGTGGAAAAGGAAGTCCTACAGATTTGTTTTATGTGCGAGTTAAAGGACATGTCCTGGTCAAAGATAACGCCGAGGTTCCTCACAGTAGTACTGGAGGCCAATGTAATGCCATCCAGAGTGATGTGTATGAGTTACTTGCCTTACTTAACATCGCACTTCTTGCAACAATGTCCATGCTAAAAAGGTATATTGTGCACCCCTAGAGCAGATCCTGAGTTTTATTCCGGATGACAGCAGGAAGCTCTGCTGTGCTCCTTTCTTCAGAAGTGCTCAGGAAAATGTAACGTATACAGATGCTGCCTTCTGCACAGTTTAATCCATAAAAGAACTTTGCTACAGAAAAGCTGTTGGATTTAGCAAACACAGGTGTTCCAAGAACACTATTGAAAAATATAGTCAAACTAGTAGCAATGCTATTTGTAATGACATTTTAGTGACACCACTGTCTGAGAAAGTATTGCACATTTTTTCAGATGAAACTTAATATTTGGGATGTGTTTATCGGGAAGGAACCGGAAGACTTGTGCTCAGTTCCACAGAAATGGGAGAAGTAAAAGTAAAAGTTGTTGGTTTTGGACTTGTGGTGGGGTTTGTTTCTCTATCCTTATCCTAATCTACAGGCTGGCATAATAGCAAATGATGACTATGATAGTAAAGCTGAAGAACCTCATAATGTCTGTCTATGTGTTTTTTATATAAAGCAGGAAATTCTGTTTTATTGTCTTCATGTAATGTGCATTATGGGTTTTTTGAGGTGTCACAGTTTGACAAATAGATGAAAAAAACACTCAGATAGAGTCACATATTAAAAATAAAGACATCAGTTACATCCAATAATTGGATTTTGGGTTATTAAGGAGAGAAGTTCATTCTGTCTGTGGATGTATCTTTTATGGCGGAGTTATTGTATATTTCACCACAAACATAATGACACTGGCTGTTAAGCCTGTAAACTGTTATGTAACATTTGCAATTCCTGCAGATGTTACGTAAGAGCCACAGCAAAGACTCAAATCTGCACATTTCACACTTTACATTCGTTGACTGGATGAAGAGGGTGAACATAAAACTGCAATCATCTCACTTTATGGAGCTTTCTCTCTGAACATATAAAGGGACCATCTGTTGATTGTGGAATTGAATGTGTATTTGAATAAAGGTTTCCTCAAGTAATATCTTCAGACTGATGAAAGTTTATAATGCTGTTTTGACATTATGCTACTTTTCAGCTGGAAGTGTAGCCATCTGTTTGATATTTTGTCTTTAGTTATTCAGCCATTTGCAAGAATGCATCTCTTGTCAAAGTGAAATTCTTTGTCTGAGATTAACATTACAATCTGCTGCAGAGGTTCAATGCAAACAGTGGTCTTAATCCTTTTTTTGGTGTTACAGAAAGAGAAGTCACTTTTGAAGAAAACAGAAAATGTGGAAGTTCCAGTGTTCTTAGCAGAAGTTTAAATGCACGGTATCAAATAACCATGTTTTCTCCAGATACTTCGGTTTCCTCCCACAGTCCAAAAACATGCTGAGATTAATTGGTAATTCTAAATTATCCATAGGTGTGAATGTGAGTGTGATTGTTTGTATATGTAGCCCTGTGATAGACTGATGACCTGTCCAGAGTGACCCCTGCCTTCACCCTAAGTCAGCTGGGATAGAGTCCAACCTCCCAGGACCCTAAAGAGGATTAAGTGGTGTATAGATAATGGATGGATGGATGGATAGATGGATGGTATCAAATAGCTCCGTATCTGAGTATGTCTAATGTCTTTGGTAGACTTTGGAGAACCGGCGTGAGGAGGCCCGAGCATACAGCAACCTGGGCAGTGCCTACCACTCTCAACGGGACTTTGACAAGGCCATATCGTACCACTCAAAAGTGCTGGAGCTGGCACAGGAGCAGGCCGACAGGGCCATTGAGATGAGGGCATATGCTGGTCTGGGGCACGCTGCTCGATGCATGCAGGTTGGTATAAAACCAGTAAAGATGGGTTTAAATGATGAACAAGCTTTTGTCACTCATACATGTGATGTAAATGAATGTAATAATTTTGTCTGGATGATCCTCAGGACCTGGAGAGGGCACGTCAGTACCACCAGAACCAGCTAGAAATTGCTCAGGAGCTGCAGGACAGAGCAGCACAGGGCCGAGCCTCTTCCAACTTGGGTAGGTTCAGTGTTGCCAACTCCTCAGTAAGGAAAGTAGCACTTGTCTGTCCTAAAAGTCACTAGAAGTCGCTAAATGGCGTTAACGCCTAATTTGCATATTTTTCTATTTGAATGTAATTGTAATGGACGTTGTAGAACAGAGGAATAACATTGTGGGAGCGACAAAAAAAAAAACACCCAAAATATGTTTAGAACTAGAGACTGTGTGAGTCAAATGCAGGGATTTACTTAAGCGTGACAGTGAAGAAACATTTTCATTTACATCCCGCTCTGTAAGCCAGGACTGCAGCGGCTTTGCACACGTGTGATTCTGGATGTGGAATACTGTGGGTCTCGTCTAATCAGACCGCAGCTGAGACTGTTGTGGGGTTACTAGACTGACTGCCTGTGAGTGCTTTAGGACGGGGAGTAGCTCACAGCAGCACCTGCTGCTCGTTGAGGACAGTAACTGCACAACGATAAGTGCTTTCCTGTCAGAGTCTCCAAAGCACCAGAAAAAGCTGTTAAATTTGTCGCTAGTCGCTTTTGAAAAAGAAAAAGTTGCCATGAGGATTTGGAAAGTCGCCAGATTTGGCGAGAAAGTCGCCAAGTTGGCAACACTGGGTAGGTTCAACTGAGGGTCATATGGGGTGGTGATGATGTGGAAACTAAGTCTCAAATCATGGGCCAGAGTCTAAGACTTGACCGCGTTCGAATGTCCAAGAAAGTTTCTTGAAAGGTCTTCAAAAAATCACCAGGAGAAGTCAGCATTCAAGGGCAGCAGGATTTATTATCGACAGAAATTCCAGGAGCATTTCTTAGCAGTGATAACACCACAAGAAAGAACAGAGATACTGAGCTGTGCACCGTCTTTTATGCTGTGAGAGTTGGTCATTTTTCCACACCTAAAGGATGTATTTTCTGATAGACAGTTTTGACACCATTATACTTTTGTAAATCCATTGGTCAGATCTTGACGTCAGGTTATCATATTTCACCCCTAGATTACACCCTACAGAGGACATGCATATTAGGCTATCATTAGGTCGTGTTTTACAGAGAACATGTCCAGACATGTTCAGACTTAGCCCTGTCAGTTTGTGACAGATTTCATGCATGTTACACCATTATGTGTCGTTATGTTTCTAATATATTTTAACAGTTATATTACCTTGCCACCATTATGTTGAGCAGTCCACATTTCATCTCCTAAAAAACATATGATTTATCTTCACACCAAAGTTACAGGTTATACTTTGTGATCTCCCACTAACTTTCCAGACATCATTACTTCTACACACACAGCTTCAAGGCCTTCCTTTTTTCCCTCCCACACACACAATGCAATCAAAGCTTTGGTGATTATTAGAATATTAAACATTAAGTATTACACACACACACGCACATTTTTTTTTCTGACACTGTTCAACAATTACAATATGATGTGACCTCTGAAAAAGTGAGTTGAGTAGAATTAGGACTACTACTGTATCAGACTGATGCATTAAAAGGCTATCTTTAAATGATGTATTTCTACAGATGTCTGGTTTGATGAGATGTTTGTTGCTTTGTGATTGGCACAGATGTTTAAGACAGTAGGTTAAAAAACATGGTGCCACAGTGGCTGGATCCATCAGATCTGACATGGAAAGGAGAGGTTAGCCGATTTAAGGTGCAGATTTTATCAACATGTTTAATTTTCATTTTTTTCGGCTGCAGGCTGCTCACGCGACTGGCTGTTTCTTGCTGAAATGCAATGCAGAGTTAACTGAAGAATAATTTAAAATATTTTACAGACACAGATAAAGCTACAGGTAGTTCTTTACACTGAAATATTATGTTTCAGACTCTGTCATAAGAAACTATTCAAGCATTTCAGGAGGTGTTTTTATTAGTTATTCTCCAAAATTACGGTGGAATGGCTATGTTTAAGCTATATGTTATCACTGTTGGTGATACTAGTTTTATTCCAGTCTGCAAACATTAGGCTTCTTGTTTATTCAGTAATTAGTAATTTCATTTTTGAGAACATGAGGGCTGCACAGTGGCTTGGTGGTTAGCACGTTCCCCTTGTACCTAGAAGATTTCCGGTTCGCATCCCGGGATCTTTCTGAATGGAGTTTGCATGTTCTTCCTGTGCATGCATGGGTTTTCTCCGGGTACTCTGACTTCCTCCCACAGTCCAAAAACATGCTGAGGATAATTGGTGACTATAAATTGTCCATAGGTGTGAATGTGAGTGTGATTGTTTGTCTCTATATGTAGCCCTGTGATAAACTGGTGACCTGTCCAGGGTGTCCCCTGCTTTCACCCTAAATCAGCTGGGATAGACTCCAGCCCCTCACGACCCTAATGAGGACTAAGTGGTGTATAGATAATGGACGGATTTTGGAGAAGTGGACAAAGTCACAGAGTGCCGTGTGCACAGCACAGTGAACATCCTAATGATGCTTCTGACCTGATGCCCATTCTCAGTTCTCAGAGATCTCAGAGATTGCGGCTCTTGCACTGTCACAACTGCTGTTGCTTCTCTCGTTGGTTAATGCAGACCCTCCTCAGGTCAAAAGCAATTATCCTTCACATAAAGGTTGGATTATCCCAGCTGCTGACTGACTTAGATCATGATGTAATGATGTAATCACAAATGCGCACCTACCAGTGGTCACAAAATCTTCTGTTTCTGGTGTGGACAGCACCATGTAACATGTCATCCTGACTGGTGACAGTTGCTGTTCATGATAGTTGCACATGAACAGTCCCAGAACTTTTTGATTGCACCATGAATGTGTGAAGAATTTGGACAGATTTTGAGTAGTTTCATTGTAGAATAGTAGCGATTGTGTTGTGTTTTGACCTCTCATTGTTTAACAGTCATCCAGCTATAAATTTTATACCTGGTCCTAACTAGCCAACTTCAAAGAGGTGACAAGTAAAAAGGACATATGAAAGAGCAGTTTGAAGTCGTTTTGCATCATTCAGTTGTTTTTTATCTACAAAATACATACTGAATAAGAAAAAGAAGAAGAATAACAATGATCGGATAAAGACAACAAAGGTAGGAGATCTATAGTGAAGCTGCACTGTCATCCTGGACAACGGATAGATGACAAGTAGGAAGAGGATAGAAAAATGCATGTTTTGTAGTACTGAAAAGGAAAAAGAAGAAAGAAAGTTGAGGATCGGTGCATCTGCTGAATAAAAGAAGAAAGGATTTTTGTTGGTCTACAGCATACTGACTTTAAATTACTGGTTCATATTCAGTTCAGTCCACGATCTGAGCTGACAGTATATTGTATTGTTTGAAAGTTCCAATATAATGCAGCATGATGACTCAAATAACCACAAACACAGAACTTTGCTGTTAGTTCACGAGAAGTTTATAACAAACAATGTACACTTCACACAAAAGGATAGTTGAAGGTAGAAGTAGTATTTGGCAACACAAAGTTTGCCAACTAACGAGTAAAATATCCACTGGTGATGGGTTGACATGTTCCTCTCACTTTTAAGTTTTTTATCCACTAAACTTTAATACTTTCAGTTTTGTTTCTTCACTAAAATCTGTCTAAAATGTCTGCTGAAAACCAGATGAGAGAAGACCAGAGCTGATAAAAATGACACTACATGCTGTTCTTGTTGTTTGAGAGCTCCGAGAGACAAGCTAAAGGAGCAGCAGGGAGGGGATTTTGACCATGTTTTTATTCCCTGGATTTTGGCTCACAGGCCACATAGAGAATGCCTCTTTTCTGGAAGTTGTTAGTTGTATTTATTGATGGTCTATTTGATAGAGACAAATACAGTGCACAGAAGTAGACTGAAAATAGCAGTCCAGTGCAAGTATCATAGTGCTTATAGTAAATAATAAATTACAACATTTACCCCAAGATTGGCCTAAGAGGCTGAAACGTACAGGATGCAAAACTGTACACTTTTAAATGCATTGCATTTACATTTTACTAGACAAGAGTACAGGTTTGTTGCTGAATTAATCAGAGTTTAGTAGCTCGCTCAAATATTCAGATACCAGAGCTGTGCTTGTTTCACAGAAAATGCCTTCAGAAAAAAAGATGTATGTAGCCTGAAATTATTTTTTCTGAAGTGATGCTAGATATACACATCCATCAAAGATTAAGACAATGATTTGTAATAAGATGGACGTACAACTTCTCCCTGTCAACACAGTGTCTGCAAGTCTTGAAAAGCTTTCAGTTCCGTTTAAAAAATGCCTTAAAGTCAAAAATCAAGTGAACCAAACTGGTACAATATGCATTAAAAACTCTGCTATTTACCGTTTACATTATTATGGAAACAGAATAACCAATTTTGTCACATCCATCATTTATATTCTAAATTTGTTCTCACTTTCTTTGTTGAAGAACCTCAAACTTTTCCTGAAGCCAATCCTTGACCTTTGCATCTTTACAACAAACACTGACTTGTCTTTATTTGAGACATTTAGTATTCTGTGTGATTTTCTATTTCAAAAGGTGGACAGTGATGCAATTTTAGATAAACACTGTTGCAGTTTCAAGCCCAAATGATTAACCAGCAGGAACAGAAGTCTTTCTTTCCACCTGATTAAAGCTTTGATATGGTTTGTGTGCAGCAGCCTCATGAGCTGTTCCTTTGTTAACCATTGACCCGCTCTGTCACTGCTGTCGCCACGGTGACTCAATAGACTGACTGGGCTGTTGTCCTGGACCTGGACAACTCAATCTGCATCGATCTGCAGCATTACAAACAAAGAACTCTTTTCTTTGCTGTATTTTAAACCTGTGTGAGTCCTAATGGGTGCTGCAACTCAGACAGCTCGTTAACCAAATTCGAGAGCCTTAGATCATGTGATGGTCTGGTGTTTGCATCATCTTTTCTGGCTTTTTGAGGCCCTATCACATGACTGCAGCAGTGCCTCTCTGGACAATCAACACTCATGTTTTATTAAGCAGGCTTTGGTTTCTGCGGCCGCAGGGATATCCGAGAAGCAGTGAACCTGACTCCACAGCTGAGTGGACAACTCGCCACTCTTTGTGTTTGTATGTACAGCAATGTGCAAAAGTTTTAGGCATGAAAGTAAAGTGAGGATACATTTAAACATAGTGACATTACCTTTATTTGCCTGAGTTCTCTGTGGATTTAAGCTGCTTCTATAAGGAACTGTTCCCACCTATTAATTGTATGCATGACTTCAAGATTAAAAATGTAGAATGAAAAAAATGTTGAAATGAAACTGAAATTTCTTCTACATCCTCAAGTTCACAAGAAATTCACTTGATAACTTACTTTTTCTTCACTTTGAGTTCAAAATGTTTAGTTCTCTCTCCTATCTTAACGTGCCTTCACAATTTTAGACAAGTGTATGTGATACTTGCAAACATATGTGAATAATGCACGACAATAAGAAGGGACAATTCCCAGAAGTGTAAAGAATTTTCCTCGAAGCCTCTGTCTCTTCACGTTGTCCTACAATGACTACAGGATTTTTTTTTTTCATGTGATGGAGGCTGACGTTATATTTTCCTTGTCTTCAAGCAGAGCTGAAGCTGTGTAGGGAACAGTGACTGCTACTGCTCTGTAACGCCCAGAGAGATTCTCTGTGTGATATTTAGCTGCCTTGAATTGACTCAAAGTCAGCTTGACTTGACTGATCTTCTCTTGGCTTCATTTGGCAGTTATTGACCCTATTAGTCCTGTTATTTGTTATTTATAAAAAAAAAATGAACTGTTTTTACATTTTGTTAAAGTTTTCCTATTGTAGTCATTATAAGGACTCGTCATACATTCTGTATCTTGTTTTTTTCACAGCAGGCTAGACTATCCAAATCTTCCATCATTTTACTTTCAGATTTGTTATATTAGCCTTTATATGAATCAGATTATTTCTCCCCGTGGGGAAATTCACAGGTTCCAACAGTGTTCACACATGAAAGATAAAAGGCTTGCAAAAATACAATAAAAAGAGCCTAAGTTAAAAGTCCTGTATAGTGCAGGATATATAATTTAAGGTGTATGGTGATCAGTGTGAAACAGTTCCTGGCCCCATTCCCTTCTTCCTGGCTGAGTTGAAGACCTGCGTGGCTCGAGGAAGGAAGGATCTCCTCAGTCTGACAGTGACAGCAGCCTATCGCTGAAGCGGCTCCCCTGCTTGGAGACGATGCTGTGCAGTGGATGCAGTGGGTTGTCCATGATTGACAGGAGCTTGCTTAGCGCCCATCGTTCTGACACACCTGTCAGACTGTCCAGTTCTGAGGCCACAACAGAGCCTGCCTTCCTCACCAGTTTGTCCAGACATGCGGCATCCCTCTTCTTAATGCTGGCCCCCTCCACAGCACACTGCCGCATAGAAGAGGGTGCTTGCCACCACAGTCCAGTAGAACATCTGCAGCAAGTTTTTGCAGATGTTGAAAAATGCCAGTCTTCTGAGGAAGTACAGCTGGCTCTGTCCTCTCCTGCACAGAGCATCTGTGTTGGCAGTCCAGTCCAGTTTATTATCCAACTTTACTCCCAGGTATTTGTAGGTCTGTACAAGCTCAACACAGTCCCCAGTGATGGTCACAGGCTCCTGGTCTGGCCTGAGGCTCTTAAAGTCCACAACCATCTCCTTGGTCTTGGTGGTGTTGAGGTGCGGATGGTTGGAGTTACACCATGTGGCAAAGTCCTGGATCGGTTTCTTGTACTCCTCCTCCTGTCCACCCCTTATACAGCCCACGATAGGAATGTCATCCGCAAACTTTTGCACATGACAGGACTCCGAGTTGTATTTGAAGTCTGATGTGTACATGGTGACCAGGACCGGTAAAAGTACAGCCCCCTTCCCTCTAAGATAGTGTCAGACCTGCAGTCC
Organism: Amphiprion ocellaris; assembly: GCF_022539595.1. Taxonomy (NCBI): domain Eukaryota; kingdom Metazoa; phylum Chordata; class Actinopteri; family Pomacentridae; genus Amphiprion; species Amphiprion ocellaris. Next base: position 22,809,358 of record NC_072782.1, on the reverse strand, counting down.
CCCAGTCGCATCACAAATCAAATGATTACTCCACCATGTACAGTTTATTGTATTTCCTCATAAAAGTTGACATAACTATGTAGAGGAGGTTGTTTGGAATCTGGCAATAAATAAACGAAATAGTGCTTAGTACCCAACAGAAATAGATAGGGATGTCAAGTTTATTTGCCCCTGATCTGATCCATGTATGTGTCCTAATCTGATACCGTTTTCTTCAATAATATACACTTGAAGTACAGTTATTAGAATCAATCTAATATAGTATGCTTGGTAGTAATGAATTACTTACTTAATAATGAATAGCTTCGCAGTGGCCCTTGGACCTCAATCAGTTCTATGTTGGCAAGTAGAATGTATCAGAGGGGTTTAGCTAGCAATGGGCCAACATGACAAAGACTTCTGTGATGCTCAGTGACCTCCAGAAAAGAAGGCACCTGTATGACAGCAAACAAAGTTTCTGGTTTTATTTAGGTTTGTGTCAGTACCAGTCAGTTAAAAATGCTTTGAAGTTGACCTTGAAATTGTATCAGAACATGTCTACAAAATATCTATTTTTATTTTCACTGGAATGCTTACATAAAGCAGCCTACTTGCGAAATGGTGACGCACAACAAAGCATCTTAGGAACACAAGAATTCTAATATACAATGATTTAAGAGACAAGTGATGTTGAAATGCAGTTGGTGCAAACTGTGTTGTGTCACATTTAGGTTTACATCACCAGGATCAAAATAGTGGTCGCTTAATAAAACGCTGCACTTGTTTTACTTGCTTTACCGTTGTTGTTGATGTTTTATAATGGTACTTCAAAACTTTCCTGCATTAAATCCTGATATGAGACCCGTTCCAGGCGCTGAGAGTTCATTCTGGCACAGGTCTGAAATGTTGACAGTTTGTAGCGTCCTTGTTTTTGTGCTCTTTTCACTCACTTTCTCAGCAAATGTCACTGTAGAGCCAGTTTTGTGTTCACTCACCAAGAAGTGGCATATTAACCGTCTGAAATGAGTAAAAGGAAATCAGTGGGACGGCGGTGGTTCAGTGTCTGCTTTGATGTGTGACTAATAGGCGATTGCTGAAGTGGCTGACACTCTCCTGACAGACGAGCTTCAGTCTGTGGTTCAGATCAATGATTCACATCATCATTTATGGATGATTACGCCCCTTTCACCCTCAATGCTGACTTGACTTCCCTTCATTCTCCTCTCCTTTTTCTTCTGTTCCTCTCTTCATCCATTTTCTGCATATATTCCCCCCTCTCCCTTCCTCCTTTGTTTCCCTCTCTAGTCTCTTATCCTTTCCTTCTTTCCTTCTCTTGGTTGTTTCTTCCTTTTGTCTTATTTTCTCTCCTCCTTTGTTTCGTTCTCTTCCCCCTTTCCTTGGTTCTTCCTGTCCACGTTTGTCTTTTTCCGCCTCTCGTCTCCCTTCCTCTTCTTCTTTCACTCTCTTCCTCCTCTACTTTCCTCTTCTCAAGTCTCTTCATTTCTCATCTTCTTCCTTTCTTCCTCTTTCCTATTGCTTTGTTTCTTCTTCTCCATCTCCTTCTTTACTTTGTTTCCTCCCGTCCTTATCTTTCTTGATTCCTCCTATTGCTTTCTTTTTTCCCTTCTCCTCCTCCTTTTTCTTTGTTTCTTCTCCTCCTGTCCTCCTTTGTTTCCTCCCACTGTCCTTTCTTTTATTATTACCCATTCACCCATTTTCCTCCCTTTTTTTGTCCTTTGTTTCCTCTTCATCACTTTCTTTCACTTCTTTTCTCCTCTCCTCTTCTCTAGACCCCTTTTCCTTCTCTTTTCACTTTTTGTCTTTTTTCTTCTTTCCCTCCTCTCACTTGTTTCTGTCTCTCTTCCTGTCCCTTCGCCCCTTTTCTTTCCTTTTTGGCATTTACTCTTTTCGGGTGTTTCCTCTTCTCTAATCTCTTAATAATTTGTCCTCTTCTTGTTTCCTCCTCTCCACTCCTATTTCCCCCCTTGATTGCCTTATCCTCTCTATCTTTCCTTTGTTTCTTTGTTTCCATTTCTCATCTCCACCCTTGTTTTCCCCTTCCTTGTCTTTCTCCTCTCCTTTTCCTTCTTTTGTCTCCTTCTCTACTCTGTTTCCTCCCCTCCTTTCTTTCCTCTTGTTTTTTGTCTTTATTCCTCTTCTCCTCCACTTCCTACCTAATTTTCCTTCGTTCCTCTCGTCCTCTTGTGTCCTTTCCTCTTGCCTATCCTCCTCTCACTTGTTTCATCGTCTCTTCCTTTCATATCTCATGTCTTCTTTCCTTCTCCCTTTGTTTGTTTCCTCTGTCTTGTTTTCTCTTGTTTCTCCTCCCTTGTTTATTCTTATCCTTTTCTCCTTTCATTTATTCCTTTCTTTTAGTAGTCAACTCCTACCTTGTTACCCTTTGTCTCTCATCTTCTTCCAGTTTTTTTCCTCTTCTCTTCCCTTTTTCCTTTTACTTCCTTTTGTTTCGTCCTCCCATCTGTACAAACCAGAGTAAGTATATCAGCCTAAATCTAACTGTCGACTTCAGTGTAATCTCTTAATCCAAACAATCTGAACCAGGCTATTGTCTCGCTGCCCAGTAGAGCTCCTCTGTGATTTGTGATGGTACCATTTAAATCTTAATTACCTCCTTTCTTAAAATGGCAGCAGACCAGCTTCATGGGCATTATTCTTTTCTTTCATTCAGTTGCTTTGGGACTTCTGGTGGTCCTTGTTTTCCTGCAATCTTTTCAAAATCTGGCTTCTGTTCCATTGTTGTTACTGGGAAAAAAACATTCACTTCACATTCAGTGAGTAGATCACTGTATTTCATGTCTTTCAGAAGAGGAAAAAGATGATTCACAAGCTTAACTGGACCCAAACATAGACAACAGCAGCAGTACAGAATTTTGTTAAATTTTTAAGTTTCCCTCAGGGGGATGTGTGCAGCACAATCTCTTTTTTTAAATCTTGTAAGTGTGATGATGCGTGCTGCTCAAGCTCATGTGATGCAACAGGAGAAACACAGAAAGAGAACCTGAGGCCTCATTTTAGCTTCAGAGAAACTTTGAGTTGAATATATGCAGAGAACCAATGCAGTGGTTTCGATGTCCCACTACTTACACTACCATTCAAAAGTTTGGAGTCACTTAGAAATGTCCTTATTTTTAAAAGAAAAGCATTTTTTTTCAAGGACGATAGCATAGAATTAATCAGAAATACAGTCTAGACATGTTTAATGTGGTAAATGACTATTCTAGCTGGAAACAACTGATTTATAATGGAATATCTCCATAGAGGTACAGAGGAACATTTCCAGCAGCCATCACTCCTGTGTTCTAATGCTACATTGTGTTAGCTAATGGTGATGAAAGGCTAATTGATGATTAGAAAACCCTTGTGCTATTATGTTAGCACATGAATAAAAGTGTGAGTTTTCATGGAAAACATGAAATTGTCTGGGTGAACGGTAGTGTATCTAGCTGGCTTGTTCCGACCCTTCACCTTGCTATACTATCAGCATTGTATTTCTGCAAAAGGAATGAGATGAGGACACCCGTGGTCTTGCCAACTGTCTCAAGAGGAGCTTTCCAGTCAAAAAGACTTAGCTCTTGAACCACAAGTTGGCCACACCCATTTTCCTTCATTGATGACCGAGCGTTTTCCATGAAACCATGGAGAAAGGTAACCGTAGACCACCACTCTCCTCCTCTAATCTCTGTGTGCTGTCTCAGCTGAAATCCCTGTCATCAGATCTCTGCTAATTTTCCACACCTCTAATCCCCCGAGCTCACACTGTGTCCCCTCCATGCCGGGGAATCCCACCCCACCGTCCTGCAGAATATCCACAGACGGCCGCACCCGCACACCTCAGACTCTGGATGTGTGTGTGTGTGTTTACACTTGTGTTTCAGAGTTTAGGAGGAGGTGTGTAACTGTAACCAGCTATTCCAGCCAACTCTGCAGGCTTTGCTGTAATCCTCTTAGCCCAAGACCCCGACGAACGAGGTCTCCCTTTCCTTATCAGCAGCCTCCTCCTCTTCTTCATCTAACCGTTTCATACATATTGTTGCAGACGGGGCTTATGTGGGTCCCGTCCCGTTTAAATTATTTCTCTAAATGTACCGCTCTGTGTTATACCTTTACAGCGTAATGACTCAGTCACTGTTACAGTCTTTATAAGATGTGAGTTTTTTGTTCAGCATTGGGTCTTATTACTCCCAGAAATATAGTTACGAATGAGCTCGCACAACCACTGAATCTGTTGTAAAAAAGAAAAAAATTTAATAAAAATTAGTGAGAAGAAGCCGGAGTACCCAGAGAAAACCCATCTTATCAGACCCCCCATTTATTGTGTGCCCATGTGCATATGTCATGTGTCTGTTGGGATAATGTAATCACCTCATGCATGTTTCAAGTCTTCCAGGTTGTTAGTCAGCTTCACACAGTGTGAATGGCTCTTTCTTGCAGTTGCACACTGAGCAATAATATGTCAATTAAAGATGCAAACTTAATTTGAATTCTTTGTTTTTTTGTGCATTCAGTTTGATCATTCTTTTACATTCTTTGGTTTTAATTGTTTTAAATTACATTTTCCTCTCCTGTGTTTTAGTTTTTTCCATTTTGTTCCTCAGTCTTTAGTGTGCTGTGCTTTGTGTTTTCTCGTGGTGTAAACTGAGTCAGCATTGATTACCTCCCTGAATCTTGATGAGATATCATAGCCAGTGCTGCTCTGTGGTGGAATTATGTAATCTATATCATGATAGCGTTTGTAATGAATCTTGTGTGAGGGCTTATTTTTTGAGGACTTAAATTCAGCAAAAACATACGGGGAAATAGTGCAGTTTTTCATATGAACATATTTGAAGATTGGTGGTTCTGACAGAGTTCATTCTACATTGCAAAACAAATTCCGGGAAAAAAAATTAAAAAGTGTGAGGGAGGAATACATGGAATACTGTGGAATACTGTAATGTTCAAAAACTGTAAAAAAAAAAAAAAAAATTATGATAACAACAGCAAACATATATAATTTTTCAGTTGTGAATGGACATAATTTTTCTTTCAAATAGTAGCAATTATTACTCCGCCAAGGAATGTGACGGTGTTATGTGAGGATCGGCATTGGTTTGTCTGTCTGTTTGTCTGTGTGCAACATTACTCAGACTAATGGATTTCAATGAAACTTTCATGGAAGGTCAGAAATGACACAAGGATCAACTGATTAGATTTTGGCAGTGATGCGGCTTATAATCTGGATCCATGGATTTGTTAAAGATTTTCATATCATTGTGAGATAGCGGTATGGCGTCACTGTAACTATGACAACAAGTGAACACTACGTCTACTGCCTGCTGACGATCACGATTGAGATCCTACCACACATTGACGCTGCAGATTTATCAAAACTTATTCATCGGAAATGATACAAGGAACAATTGATTATATTGTGGGGGTGTTTCCGAGTCCCATCAATTCCTGCTGCATGCTACATATTTAGGTCGCACGATTCAGTATCCGTACATAACGTACACATGTATAACACACGCCTGTGCTCAACACAAGGTCATTTTGTTTGTGGGTACATCTGTATTAAATGGCCACATTCTATGGTGCTGTGACTTCTGATTGTCAGTAAGTAATAAGCGAATGCTGCATTTCTAAAAATTATGCTGCATTTCTGACAATGCCATATGGGGGACTGAACATCCTTGGCGGAGTACTGCACTCTCTGAGTGTTCTTCTTGTTTCAAAATTATTTTAGTTTTGGTCTGTTTTTTTTAGGGTTAACATTTAGATAAATGCTTTATTCGTGTAATTTTACAGGTTATTATGTGTAAATTAACAAAGCAGGAGAAGCCTGCAAAATGGCAGTAAATTATTTTTAAAATTATAGTTAAAAATTGTCAAAAAATGCATTATTTACAGTGTAAGGCTGCAGTGAACCAAAAACAAATCTTGGTAGATCAGTTAAAAATCAGTTGGTCGTAATAAATAAATCAGCAGGTTTTCACTTGAGCAACTAAATGTTCACAGTGCACTGATCACCCACCGGCTAGCCTTATTAGTCTAAATCGAGAAATTTCAATGTAGTCAATTAAAAAGCTAGCATCTGCACTATAATCAATCATTTCAACCTGGTTGTTTTATACTGAAATGACAAAAACAGATTGGAAACAGAGCAGCTGCACATATTCTGATTTCTGAAAACAGAACTATATGAACTGGTGATACAGCACAAGACCTTTTGAGGAATAAAACGCAGACAAGCTAGCCGTCTGTTTTTAGATGATCTGTCATGTTGGTTGGTTGAGATGTGAAGTTTAAACAAGCTTACAGTCATGTGCTCATGTTGTTATTGAACAAAATGCAGCTACACCGCTGAATTCTTTGACATGGTGTCAAAGTTTGGAGCGGACTCCTGTCTCGTCAGTGTCATCGTTCAGTAGCAGTCTTCTCTTTTCTAACATCTCCATCAACAACATATATTTCACCATACAGACTACCATAACAAACCCACATTGTTCTGTCTTCTCTGTGGTCTTAGAATTGGGGTTTTGTCCGGTAACTAGTACTTGTTGTATTCATGGAACACTACACTGGAAACAGAAAGGCTGAAAGGGACCAGTGGCAAGGCAGTCCATGTAACTATTAGCCTGCACTGAGTTCCTGCAGTGGCCAGCAGCCCAGTGTAATCTCAAACTCTCTTTTAGTCTTAACTCTTTACAGAGATTTGTGCATTTATGTGGCTTATATTAGTCTGTATTTTTCATAGTGTCACTAAGCCAGTCAGTTTGTCTCAAAAAATTCTGATTTCAATACCATCCATCCATTCATTATCTATGCATCGCTTAATCCTCTTAAGGATTGTGGTGGGGCTGGAGACTTACGGTGAAGGCAGGGGACATCCTGGACAGGTCACCAGTCTATCACAGGGCTGTATATACAGACTAACAATCACACTCACATTCATTCCTACAGACAATTTAGAGTTACCAGTTAACCTCAGCATGTTTTTGGACTGTGGGAGGAAGCCGGAGAACCTGGAGAAAACCCACACATACAGAGGTAGAACATGCAGACTCCATGCAGAAGATTCCGGGAAGGTGGCGACGCAGACTGGGGATCTTCTAGCTGCAAGGTGATAGTGCTAACCACCAAGCCACCATGTAGCCTGATTTCAGTACCCTGTAAATGAATTTTTCAAAAATAATTTTATTTTGAAAAGAATTTTGTAATGCAGCTGGGCACTGTAGTTTTTAATAAAGGATCCAAAAAGAAGACATAGTGACTGCACCGATGAATACACATTTAGTGCTCTATTTAGTCTTTACATCTAAAAGACAGTATCAACAATAGCCAACATTGTGTTGATGGTATGGAAGGAGTGTTTCACCCAGTTCATTAGTTTGGCTCACTGGTGTGCAGTGACACATTAGATACACGGGTGGTAAATAGAATAAATTCATGTTGGTTTCAGCCTCTTTCTGGGATTTGTTGACAGTCAGAAATGTGGAGACAGAGCTGGACCTGTGCCAGAGGTTTTGGAAGAATCAGCCACAGCTTACACTCATTGAATCAGACCACAGTCTGACATGGAAACCACACGTAACCTCTTCCATCTGGTGTCTCGACACCCCCCATAACCTTGCTTCCCCTCTCTCACCCCACTCTCATCTGTCCTCCACTGTGTCCTCATTGTTAAATATCATGTATTTTATTCACTGTATGTTCTGTCATCTCAATATTTCTCAGAGCAGTCCAATATGATTTAACAAAGGATGCATTTTACTGAAGCAGGAAGAAAATCAAGACAATGTTTCTTATGGACAGTTTTAGAATATCTGTCTGACAAATGTCAGATCTCTCAGTCTATTTAAAAGGTAAGTGTGGGGTCACTGGAGTGGCACACAGTAATTCATTTACAATAAAAAACTAACAAATCTTAAATGTATGTACAGTTTTAACATAGCTAGTGGGCGCTAACTCTTACACTAAAGCACAACACTTGTCTTCTGCGAGGATCTCCTACTGGAGATTTTTGGCAGCCGTGTCTATGTTTTATCATGAAACTGGAAGAGGATCACAAAGAGCACTAAAAGATACACAAATACATAAATGATGCCATCATCTGGTTGGTGTAGTAGTGCAGGATGCTGTTGGTTTATGTGGAACTGTAAAATCTGCTCCATCCAAGTGTGCAGGGAAGCGCAGTTAGACAGGAAAGCAGGCAGTCCAGTCATCTCAAGCAGAACAAATGCAATGATTGGACAGCTCCCTACAGACCTGTGACTGCCATACATAACAGATTTTTTTCTTTTTGTAATTAGAGCACTTGATTTGTCATTTGCTGTCAAGATGTAAAGACACTTTTTAACAAATACAACAAGTTCTTCTGGAGCGCATTGCCTACTCTAGCTTTAATGTCCTGAAAATTGCACAGAAATTATAGCAACAGAATTTAACAAAAAGGATTTTTTTCTCCAGATCACTGTACGCTGTTTAGTTCATCCCACGAAGACCTTTCCATGAAAAGAAATCCGACTGGAAATTTGTATATTTGCAGCAGTAATGTTAAAGCAATTCCTGTACAATCAAATCCTGTCCATCTATGTATGTTTGCATTGAACTGAACCCCAATTTTAGTGAGATAACCCAGTTGTAAGTGTTAACACAGGAAAAAACCTCACTAACGGCAGGAGGGGAGATTAAAAGTGTTGTCTTTGTGTGTTGTTGAGATTCTTCAGTGCAAAGTGCTGTGAAAAATAGACTAAAAATAACCACCATCCAAATCATCCTCCATGAGTAAAAGTCAGTGGTTTCAAATATTACTGATGTACAGATAAACAAAAGCTGTGCATTTGTTGTAGTTTCCAGAGGTGTATATAACCATAACCCATTCCTGTGCAGCTGAATGGTGAACATTTATGTTTATGAGTGTGTAAATCTGCATCTTACAATGGTGATTATTTTTTAGACATTAATTTCCCACCTGTAGTGCAGTAGATTAGATGACAATTGTGCATACTGGTACATTTTTAAGCTCTTTTAACATGATGTCTGACTGTGAATGTGGCTCCCAGAAATTCTGATATTGCCAGAGTTGGAGCGGGTTGGTGTGATATATGTGTTCAATAATTTACAGCCCAGTCAAAATTAATGTACTAATTTTTGTGATAAATTTAAAATATTTAACACATTTGAAAAACCATGAAGAGAAATTAAACAAGACGTCTGGGGAAAATTGGAGTGTTAAGCTCTTAGTTTCTGCTTTCTGGTGAATTTTTATGCACCACTTTGGTCTTATTCTTATCATGGAAATGTGTTTATTTATGTAAAGGAAAACACAAAATTCAGAGGTTAATTAAAAATATACTGGAATACAATGCATTAAGGCTCCAAGGCATTCTGCGTTTCTTTTAAATAATTAAAATTCTCCTGTAGATCAGCTTTTCTAATTTAATATTGTTCCTATTGACTCAACACATAAATATGATTATATCTTTTGTTTGGGGCAGTAACCTGCTTAAATGTGCCTTTTCGCATCATTAAAAAAAAATCTTCATTTTAATCTGCAGGTTTCTGAGCAGTACTGAGTAGATCAAGGACTGTGGTAATTTGAAACAGTTTGTGACTGAAAAAATGGTGTAATTTTGGCAATTTTACAAAAATATCTTTCAAACCATCCAGTGGGTATTAGGGTTCAGAGGGTTATTTAATTTATTCATCCCTGGACTTTAGTAGCTCCTATTCAAATCTTTCTGCACATTCAGGACACATATGACATGCTAAAGAAGTGTTGGTACAAACCATGTCATGCTTGCTCATCAGGAAGAGGGGTACGTAACGCTTCAATGTTAAAGGAAAACCTAGCGTGTAAAGTTTTATACGAGTTTCTTCTGTCTCTATAAAAAAGGTTAAAATTATGGCAGATTTCTTTCTAAATGTGACTTAATGGACTTAAAAATATACAGAAATCACCTGGTAAGTCTGAGATTTGTACAATGAAGTGTTAAATAGCAAATAAACTGAGTGGTGTAGCTGTCAGTTGAAAAGTAGCCAAATTAAAAGTAAAAGTATTCCTGTCAATACCTAGTATGTAAATCTGTGTCTTTCTCTTGTTTCCTGAGCTTTATCCTTAACTTGGATTGTCTCCTCCAGCTTTGGTCTGCCATGGCTCTGTAAACTAGGTTGTCGACAGTGGATAAAACACATCATCACAGAATAAATTGTGTTGGCCACTGGGAACCAGCTTTTCCAGTTGGTTTTCCCCAGATAGACACGTCTCTGCATTTATGCAGCAGTAAAGTTTGAAGAGCCACAAAAGCAGATATTATTAGATTCGTTGAATCTTCTCACTGTAGCTTTTAAATTATTTACTGCTCTGTACTCATCCTTTTTACAGCTCTGAAAACCATTTTTATTCACATGCACACACGTTGGATATTTATATCTCCTCTGTCATTTTGGGAATTTACCATGTTCAGTGTTTGATGTTCACAGCTAGTCAATCACTACTGGATAAACTGATCAACAGAGATGTCCATGTAGTTTCTCATTCATCCAGGTCATGGTTATCCAAAGTTGTTTAAATCAATCCAACTGGACTTTAAGAAAGTTCCTTGAAGACGTTTCACCTCTCATCCAAGAGGTTTCTTCAGTTCTGGTGGTGGTTGATGTTGCCTCAGCTTATAACCTCTGTGAGGTGTGGTCAGTGCTATTCATATTCCGACAACCATTGACAAGGCCCACCTGGCTCCTCAACGATGGTCGTTGGGAGCCAGGGAGTGACACAAAGGGGGTCGTTGAAATGCGAGTTTCACCGAGCCCTCGTATGCTAATGGTGGTCGTTAGCATGAGCCACCTCACCTGAGTCATTCTGCCGAGTAGTTCTTTTGGGGAGTTTTGAAAGGACCTGATTGTAAAATGGCGAAAGATGATGTCACAGACCACCCCCCATGTTCAGAGATGGCTTCTCCACTTTGACATGGATGGCTTCTTTCACGCCTCTCTCAAACCATCTGTCCTCCCTGTCCAAAATCTGAACATTGGTGTCCTGTCCTTCATCATACATGCAGCAGACCTGTTTTTTTTGTTGTCATTTTTACACATCGACTTGTTGAGACATTTTCATGTCCTAAGGTTCATTTTTCCTTAGCCCTTACAAGCATTTTCAGTTTTGAGTAACCTGACAAATGTTGTCCACACAGTTTTAAAGGAAAAAGAATGTGACAGCCGTTAATAACAACAACAATAATGCTAACAATATAAATACAATATAAATATGATAAAATATAATAATCAGATATTCGATATTATCCAGTTATTATATTTATTGGTTTCTCCTTATCCCAAAAAAACTGAAGAAATCTAAAATGCAAGCCCAACCAAAGCTTGGATCTTAAGAGGATACTTGGTTTAAATCTAGATTAAACTTCTTGCTTTAACTTTTACTCATTCCAAAATAAAAATGATCAGTATATTGGACATAAATCCAACATCATGCATCTTTAATTTTAAGTGACTTTGGTATTGACATGATTTAAGTACTGCTCTACAACAAGACTTAAAGGTTCACTTGGACACTTCAATTGGATTACTTTTGAGATTACAACTGGACTTGTTGTTTACCAGCATCATAATATCTTGGTTAGTTTAACAAACAGTTTGTCTCTGTCCTTTTGTTACCTCTTCTCTCAGGCATCATACACCAGATGAAGGGTGAATATGAAAAAGCCCTGAAGCTCCACAAAGCCCACCTGTCCTTTGCCCAGGACCTCGGTGACTATGCTGCCCAGGGACGAGCCTACGGTAACATGGGAAATGCCTATCATGCACTGGGCGTCTATGACCAGGCAGTGAGATACCACCGGCAAGAACTGCAGATCTCTCTAGAGGTGAAGCCCTGACACTTCACAGACAACACCTCAACACTCGTGTGGGGAAACACAATTAAAAAGTGTGTTTGTGTTTCAGGTGAATGACCGTCCATCACAGGCCTCCACACATGGTAACCTGGCTGTGGCCTACCAGGCACTGGGTGCTCATGACCGGGCTCTCCAGCACTACCTTCACCACCTGACCATTGCCCGGGAGCTGCAGGACACTCAGAGTGAAGCAAGAGCATTAGGCAAGCCAGACGACAGTGACAGATGCGCTTTTTACTGAATGAAACATGAAAGCTTTACAATCTGATCTTCTCATCTTCTCTTTTGCAGCAAACTTGGGTAACTTCCACAGCTGGAGGGGTGAATATGCTCAGGCATTGCCTTACTACCAGCAGTACCTGACTTTGGCTCCAGGCCTGCAGGACTTGGAGGGAGAAGGCAAAGTTTGCCACAACCTCGGCTATGCTCACTACTGCCTCGGACAGTACAGAGACGCTGTCAGGTCAGAGAGAAGATTATTCTCTCAGAATTAAGCTTAATGGGATGAACAAAATGACTAGTTTTACTTGTTAAAAACTCTCAAGTGCCACTGTGTCGTGTGCTATGCAACCACACGGAGTGATTTTTCTAGCCTTAATGATGCAGGAGAAAAGGAAAAAGGAGCATGACTCATACATTTACTGTGCTTTATATATGAAAATACATTTGCACACAAATTTGCATGTTCATTTAATCAAACTTTCATCATACTGATATAAAGTGGAAATATCAAAGGCATGATTTGAATTTTTATCCATTTTCTAGGTATTATGAGCAGGATCTGGCCTTGGCGAAGGACCTCCAAGACAAATTAGCACAGGCAAAAGCCTACTGTAACCTTGGTCTGGCCCACAAAGCGCTGGGGGAGAACAGCAAGGCAGAGGAGTGTCAGAGATACCTTCTCTCTCTAGCACAGACCTTGGATAACACACAGGTCAATGCTGTGTTCACTCTAAACTGTAAAATCATATTTTTAATGCAGGAAGCTGTTGCTAATCCACGTCTGTGTGACTGTATTCGTAAACAGGCAGTTTTCAGGGCTTTCGGGAACCTCGGCGATGTGTGCGTGTGTCGTGGAGATCTTCCAGGAGCTGTGAAGTTCTACCAGCAGCAGCTAACTCTTGCTCAGAAAGTCAGCGATCAGAAGAGGGAAGCTGATGCCTACTCAGCTCTTGGATCAGTTCACAGGTAATAAAGTGGTAAACCAGTGTGTCATCCACCAATAGCCAATACTACACAACCAAGCATCCAGTTGACTTCAGTGTGGGCTCATTTAAGATGAGTGCCATGAGTGATCTGTTAAAAACAAACTTTCTCATTCCTCTGTAAAAATTGCGCATACTTTGGAATTATCTTTTTATGAAGTGACAATTTTAAAGGTCTCCATTTCGGGACGATTGTTGTTTTTTTTCAACCCGAAGAAATTAACAGATATACCAAATTCACATCCATTCTCCCCAGTTGAACTGCTTTTTTTTTTGTTTGTTTTTTTTCAGCTGAGTATAGTGTATGTCAATTTAAACAGCACTTGTTCTTGGCTTTGTCTCTACCAACTGGCTACTTTAGGTGAGCACTTGAGTGAATAATATGGTCACATTTATTTCCCAAGCCATACAGTGTCTTACCATCATGGTTCTGATATTACCATATTCCAGACACTTCACTCTGCACAATTATGAAAATATATCTCTACTGCCAGCATTAGATGCTGAGATACATGTCAAAACACTGTTTCATTGTACATTTTTTTTCCATGATATTAAGGCTGACATAAAAATCTGCAAGTATTATCACAACAAATAATAGAAGATCTGGATAGACTGGAGTGTTTTGAGAAAAGCAACAACAGCATGTATGACCAGTCCTTATAATAACCAAGGTAAGAGCTGAGTAATGGCAGTGAAATTACCCTGCAGATAGCTTCCTAGAGCCCAGAGGGTTAAACCTCACTGCTCAGAGATCCGGTGTCAGCTGTGTAACGTCAAAAAACAGTTTTGAGCTGTGGGATTGTTCTCTCCTCCCTCCTCCTCTCCTCACCTTTTCCTCCCACTGTAGGCTGCTCCGCCAGCTGGATACAGCCTTGTCCTTCCACAGCCAGGAGCTGACCGTCAGAAAGGATCTGGGTGATCAGCAGGGGGAGTGTCGCACCCTCGGCCACCTGGCAGCGGTGCACATGGCCCTGGGAGACTACGCCACAACCTTCCAGTGCTATGAGACTCAGCTGGGCCTGGCACAGGGGCTCAGGGATGCCCGCCTGGAGGCCCAGGTCCACGGAAACATGGGCATCACTAAAATGAACATGGGGGTGTTTGAGGAAGCTATCGGCTATTTTGAGCAGCAGCTGGCCATGCTGCAGCAGCTGAGTGGTACTGAGAGCATGCTGGACAGAGGCAGGGCCTATGGGAACCTGGCTGACTGCTATGACGCTCTGGGAGACTATGAGGAGGCAATCCAGTACTATGAGAAGTACCTGACGGTGGCTCAGAGTCTCAACCACGTCCAGGACCAAGAGAAAGCCTACAGAGGACTCGGTAATGCGCACAGGTGGGTGAAACTAATCTAAAGATTCAGGGAAATGAAGAGTCACCTCAAGCGGCATTTATTGAAAAAGTACAAGCTCCCTGACTTTTTATGAAGTGTATGACAGGTGGGGGGGTGGGGGGGGTATTATGCATGATTTTTTCTTAGTTGTGAACATTGGTCTTTATGCTAAGCTAAGATAACCACTGTATTTAGCTATTGTCCCGCTCATCTAACTCATTGCAAAGGGATGTACAAGTATATTTTAATACATGTTTTATATTGCCTACAGCATTTCTTTTGTGACTTGTAGCTGTAGCAAACTGTGTATTCCAATTTTTTTTATTATTACATTTTTGAACAGAGAAAAATGGATTACACACTTGAATATATAAAGCTGGGAGAAAGATGTGGGTTTGGTTCCTTTAAAATCATCTCATAACCAAATTTTGAAAGGGTGTCTCTTCTTGCAGTAACTCTACCTCGTAGCTACTGGATTTCAGTGCTGCAGACATCTATTTACATTTGTTTTAAATATTTAACTCATGTTTCTACTTCCCATTAGTTTGCTGTCTAGTACATAACAGCATCCTTGAAACAATCAGAAATGAGCTTGTCTTGCCTCGAGCATTCTGCACACTTACATATTTTTAATTAGAGTCATGATGATAATGAAAATACTCATAATTTAGTTGGGGTAATAATAGTACCAATCAGCTGTAGTGATGATGTGCAGCTACTGTTCAGACAGCATATCCCCACAGTTGTGTTCACTGACAGAAGAACAAGGCTTAATGATGGGTTTCCTTTATCCATCTGTTGTTTCTGCTCTCTGCAGTGTGAATGATTTATTAATGAGGAGAGAAGAGTATCTCTGTGAACTCCTTTGAAGATGCCTCTTCTTAAAGTCTTTCTCTGAGAGGGTGCAAGAAATGTCCAACGTGCCGTGTTACGTTGTTCATGAGCGCCTCTCCAATAAAACTTGCTAACAAACTGCAGGTATGTTTGCAAAAACAAACAAAATGCAGTGAAGCAAATAATCAAACTTTGTGTTTTTCTTTCCCTTGTCCCTCGTCAGGTCCTTGGGGAGTCTCCAGCAGGCACTGGTGTGCTTTGAGAAGCGGTTGGTGGTGGCCCATGAGCTCGGTGGTGAAGGAGGAGGCAAGGCTCAGGCCTATGGGGAGCTGGGAACCTTGCACAGCCAGCTGGGCAACTACGAGCAGGCCTTGTCCTGCCTGGAGCACCAGCTCAACATTGCACACACCGCAGGGGTGAGACCTTACCTGCACAACGTTCTTGTCTCAAGGGCGGATTTCTCAACTTCAAATGCGGAATGTGATGAATTATCATTTTTATAAAAAGCATACTATGCACAGATAATGTAGTAAATCCTGCTTTAACTGTCAGGATAAATCCCTGGAAGCAGAGGCGAGCGACACACTCGGAGGCATTTATCAGCTGATGGCAGACAACGAGACGGCTCTACAGGTTTGTACAGATTCAAAATACACCGTTTAACCCCCTGAAAACCGCCTGAACCCCGACCAGTTTCTGTTTTGTTTCCTCCTGTCACATTTTCTTCTTGCTGTGGGGTCATTTTTCACTGTAATATCAAGTCCTACACTTCTGTAAACAGCACAACCACGACCAAAGTTAGAGAGAACACAGAAAGTCTTCTGTTAGAATTTCATCAATCATAAAAAAAAGAACAGTTATTACAGTTTCTGGTTCTGATAAGTGACATGTTGCTGATTTTTTTTTTTAAAGATAACACCTTTTAAATGTCTTTCAAATCTGCTGATGTGTTGTGGGGTTCAGGGGTAAAAGGAATAGTCTGACATGTGGGTGAAATGTGCTCATTACAAAATGCCAGTCTTGTCTGTACACTAAATACTAAATGTCAACCTACAACAAGCAGATGATAAGCTTAGTTTACATTGCATGTTAACATGTTTAATTTGTGTTGATGTATTGAATACTTACACCATCAGTCAAAAGTTTTAGAACACCCCAATTTATCCAGTTTTCTATTGAAATTCAAGTAGTTCAAGTCCAATGAATAGCTTGAAATGGTACAAAGGTAAGTGGTGAATTGCCAGAAGTTTTAAAAAAAGGTAAGGTATCCAAAACTGAAAAATAATGTACATATCAGAATTATCCAAAAAGGCCTTTTTCAAGGAATAAGAAATGGGTTAACAACTTTAAGCTGTTCTGCAGCAATGGAGGTTGATCAAGCCTTGAAAGTTGGTGCTACCAAATCCTACAGGTGTTCTAACTTTTCTTTATTTCTTACAACCCCCTCTGTCTGCATAAAAGTGGTGCTAGAACACACTGTGGCTCCACACCCTCAAGAGCATTATTTGAACAGTATTGTACTGCAGAAAGTGGTGTGTTGCTGTAAAAATGGAGATGATTTAATGCTGCGCTTGATTTCCCAAATGGATGTCTTCTCTATGTCTACTATTAAGGAGGCATGGGAGCAGGATCTCCAGATGAGTATTAGTGAAGTAGAATGGGCTGATATTCTTAGGAAAATTCATTCATCTTCAATGTGTGCAAGACACTCTCTTATTCAATTCAAAGTAGTGCATCGAACACATCTCCACAAGTCTAAACTGGCTAGGATTTATCCCCATATTGACCCAACGTGTGACAAATGTAAATCAGCAGAGGCCACTTTAATACACGTTTTGGTCCTGTCCTAAAATACAACAATATTGGGAAGGTATACGTGAAGCACTTTCCTGTATACTAGGAGTCCGTTTAAACCTGAATCCGCTTTTGTTTCTTTTTGGGATTACTGATGTGGAGCTCGGACTTTCTGCCGGGGGTCGAAAACTTACTGCCTTTTCGACCTTGCTGGCACGGCGTCTAATTCTACTCAAATGGAAGGATGCTGTCCCACCCACAGTATCACACTGGATTAAAGATGTATTGTTTCATCTTAAGTTGGAAAAAATACGATTTGTAATGAGGGGCTCTGAGAAAAAGTTTTATCAGGTGTGGAGGCCTTTTTTGACCTTTTTCAGCCAACCATCAACAATGATAAGAGAATAACTAGGCTCAGCAGTCTAGTTGATTTGTTTACTGACGGTCTGAATGTTTTGTGTTTTAAACAGTGTTTTCTTTTCTGTAAGTGGCAGTAGGGACTGAATTTGTTTTATGCGGGTGGGTGTTTGTATTTTTATTTTTATCCTATTTTTTTATTTTATTTTTATTCTTTCTATATTGTTAAAATTTCAATAAAGACATCAAACACTGAAAATGGAGATGAAAGGGTAATTAACAATAGAAGAGAGACAGACCATCATCACCACTTAAAAATGTAGGTCTTTCCTACAGACAAATTGCAAAAGAAAGTCAAGGTGTCAGTGAGTACATTTGTCCTTCACCATCAAAAGGCACTCAGAAACTGGGGGAAACTCTGACAGGAAGAGGTCTGGAAGACCCAAAGCCACAACAGAATCAGAAGACAAGTTTCTGAGAGTCAACAGCTTGGTGATAGGCAGCTCACAGGACAACAGTTTCAAGCACAGCTTAATAGTGGTTGTAGTAGGAAGTCTCAGTTTCAACTGTGAAGACTTGGAGTTGCAGGTTTGACAGGTGGAATTAGAGCAAGAAAGCCATTGCTAAGATGTCAGAATAAGAAGAAGAGGCTTGCCTGGGCCATGGAACACCACTAGTGGACTCCTGAAAACTGGAAGAAGATATTGTGAACTGATGAATCAAAATTTGAAATCTTCGGTTTACCACACAGGATTTTTGTGCACCATCAAGTAGGTGAAAGGATGGTTCCTCAGTGTGTGACATGTTCGTTTTTTGAGATAGAAGACAGGCAGTTTCTCTCAGTTGTTTATTCTGCAATGCCAAGTTGCTTGATATCAAGGACCATTACTGTTCAGAGGATGATAGTTAACAAAGTGTTAATGTGAAGACGTCTTCCCAGTAATGGATGCAGTTCACAGTATACAGAGTGTTTTTATGGAATGTGCAACAATCTCATTGGTCAAAAACTGATGGAGAGGAACCTCAGCCCTCTTTTTATTGGTGCACAGACATGTCAGTAGCCTCTTGGCACACAATCCTCAAGAGTCCTTCCGTAGTATGACTCATATGTATCTTTCTGTACTGTTCCCTTCTCCATTAACTGCTGACTTCTGTCTTAGTCATATATATTATCACAACTTCTAGTTGATGCACCGACTCCAGTCATCAGTATTCTATCAGTTCTTAAGCCCAGCAGCTTTTATTCCTAGTTGGTCAGGGGTTCATCCTACAGCAAGATAATGACCCAGAACATAAGTCCAAGCTATGCCAGAACAACCTTAGTAAAAAACAACAGGATGGTAAGCTTGAAAACATGGAGTGGCAGCACAGTCTCCAGACTTATGGAGCTGGCTTGGGATAAACTGGACAGAAGAGTGAAAGCAAAGCGACCTAGAAGTCCCACACATTTATGGGAACTTCTGCAATAGATTTAGGAAAAACTGTCTGAAGAATATTTGATTTCCATTGTGGAAAGAATGCCACAAGTGTTTTCAGTTGTTACATCTGACAAAGGTGGCTACTCTGAGTCAAATGTTTAGAATACATTTGAGTTTCTAAATTGATTTTTCTTTACTTCATTTGTTTATTTGTTCTATGCTTTTATTTCAGAGTACAATGAGATATTAACATGCATAATTAAAAACTGGAAAAATTTAGATGTTCTAAAACATTTGACTGGTAGTGTAGCTTTAGAGATGAAGCTTGTCTATCAATCTTCTTTTCAAACTGTATTTCCAGAGTATTTAATAAAATGCCAAACTAGTTCTTTAAGTAACTGAGGTCTCCTGCTGCAGTGGCACCAAAGGGCGCTGGATATTGCAGAACAGACCAGCTGTGTGAGGAGCCAGGGTCGCGCCTATGGCAACCTGGGTCTGACATTCGAAGCTCTGGGAAACTATGAGCGGGCCGTGGTCTTCCAAGAGCAGCACCTGAGCGTGGCAGCACAGACCAACGATCTGATAGCTAAAACTCTGGCCTACAGCAGCCTAGGCAGGATACACCATGCACTGCAAAACTACGCTCAGGCTGTCATGTACCTGCAGGAAGGTAAGATATAATTCATCAAGCAAACAAGCAATGTTTTTGAAATAATGACATCACTTTGACGGGTCAATAAAACCACAGTGTTATGTATCCCATGTCTGAAAAGGGCTTTCTGATCATTTTGACATGATATTTCCAACTTACTAGACACAAGTGACCTCAATGACCTGAATGCGCCATTGAACAAGAGGCAGTTCTGCAGTGGTCCATAACCTCTCCTGAATCAAGAGCCAGAATGATGGGATTTCCTGATTCTAACATTTCCAATGTCTTCAAAGGCAGTCTGTTTTTGACATGTATCAACACACTCCCAACTTGTAATGAAATGCGAGCAGAAAGTTAGCCACAGTTTTCCCCCTGCAGTCATGTAGGCCCCATTTAGAGAGGCTCTGGCTCTTAGCGCTGACTTTGATCTGCATGTAGGAATCTTCTTAAAAGTCAGAGCTGTTTAGGCCTGAGAACATTGTGAGGTGTATTTCAGAAACCCCCAAAAAGCATGAAAGTATTCATGGCACTGGCTAATAGAGGATCAGCTCTCAGCTGTTTATCCCGGCGTGTGGTTTTCTTCAGGCAGCTTGTTGTCAGTAATCCTGTTTGATTTAACTAGACGACTCTTTGAAACACTCCTCTCTAGTTTGAACAGCAGCCTTGTTTTTAATCATTTTTAAGACTGAAATCAATTAAAATGCAACCTAATTGTAATGGATATTTAAACTGAGTGGTTGTGCTAATTTAAGAACTCCTCCAGGCTCCACTGGGCCTGTAAGACGCAGTCACGGTTTGTCACTAACTCGCAGCTCCTCCGGATTTTAATTGATCATTAATGCAACAAGCAGCGAGGATTTGGGCCCAGAGTTGAGGTGAGGGCAAAGCCGAAGAAACATGTGCATGTGCGTCTCCAATTAACCTCCCCAACAAAACGCAGATTCAAAACATCACAGTGGCAGAGACAAAGCAGGCAAAGACGCGTGTATGAAAACTTGATGTTTGATGAGATTCGGCTCAATCTGAGAGCCTAATGAGAACTAAACACAACTTGCCCCAACTGTCTGCACCTTCGCAGCAGGGGAGAAGAAACAAATCTGAGACAAACCGAGGAGCAGAGAGGAAGCCAGAACTTTGAATTTAAACGAAAAGACAAAAGGAGCAACGGCAGAGAAAGAATGGCAAATGCGAGCCCCGTGGGCTCAGTGAGCTTGCTTCGGCGCAGCAACAGTTGTCATTAGCGTGGAGGTGGCAGGACTTTGAAGGAGATGACTTTCAGATCAGCCCGTGGAAGCAGTAGCTGATCTCCTCTGCTGTGTTTCTCCTCAGGTCTGCGTCTGGCAGAGCAGTTAGGTCGGAGAGAAGATGAAGCGAAGATACGCCATCGACTGGGCCTTTCTCTGTGGGCTGGTGGAAACCTGGAAGAGGCCCAACACCAGGTGTGTGTGTGTGTGTGTGTGTGTGTGTGCGTGCGTGCGTGTGCACCCGCAGTTTCATATATATAGTGTCTCAACAAATCAGTTTTCATATACAAGGAATTTGTTGTGATTGCATTACAGCAAGGATAAAAGATCTCACAAGAAAGCAGATGTTGCAAATCAAGTAAACAGCAAGGAATTTTAAGCAATAAAAAGTGGTAGAAATAGTTACAGTCTGCAGGAATGTGTAACTTACTCACCTGAGAATGTGCAGAATTACACAGTATATCTTGTAAACAGCCTGAGATGTGCAGATAATAATAATAATCCTGTTTAAAATGCGGTTCGTTAATGTAACGTACCGAGTCAGTGTTTATGGTGGAGGGTCAGGGGAGGCAGGCAGTGTCATTGGGGGTCTCTGGCCTTGTTGACGAGGTCATCAAAGCTGCAACTGGCAGAAGTCTGGAAAAGTCAGAAAAACTCCTGCAGCTCTCCCCTCTCTGGCCCAACTCCCACCTACCGCACAAGCTTCGAGGTAAAACTCTACCTTCATTTGTGGCTACACCTGGGAATCAAACCCCAACCTGGCCAGTGGAAGCTCTCTGTCTGACCTATTGTGCCACCACATCCTGCTCTCATCATGCAGTTTGTTGTTTTTATACCTTCTCATCCAATTGGTAAAAAGACCTCTTCCACAGTTCTACAGTTTCATTTAGCAGATGCTTTTATCCAAAGCGACGTACATCTGAGAGTAGATACAACACAAGCAAGGATCTAGTCAGCAGAAAACAACCTGGATAAGAGCCATAAAACAAGTTCAAGGGTGATAATAGCACCTTGGTGTCTACAGGCAGAGTAGAATGTAATAGGATTTTTTTTTTTTTGCAGTCTGTCAAGTGCAAAGATGTTCAGTGAAGAACACCAGTCTCTTTAGTCTCTTCTTAAAGACTGGGAGAGACTCTACAGAATGAACAGAGTTAGGTAACTCGTTCCACCACCAGGGAACCACAGAGGAGAAGAGTCTAGCTATCGACCGGCCCTGTTGTGGTGGTTGTATCAGGCGCGTTTTGTTGGCCGAGCGTAGTGAGTGGAAGGGAGCGTAGACTTGAATGAGAAAGTTCATGTCAGAGGGAATGGTTTTCATTGTTTTTTTGTATGCAAGTGTCAGAGTTTTGAATTTTATGCGGGCAGCAACTGGAAGCAACTTCTACCACATACTAGTTAAAATCTCTCATTACAAGCAAGTAGGGTTGCAGAAGTCTAGTTTCCTCTCAGACTACTTGAATAACAATTTGTAGAAAGATCAGTGTGGAATTTTTGCCCAATGATGCCAAAAAAAGTACGCATACCCCAGCTGTAACTTTTTCTCGCTTCACAAACTGCTGAACAAGTGGAGTAAAGAGGATCAGGGAGTTATTCTGACTAACAGACA
Organism: Amphiprion ocellaris; assembly: GCF_022539595.1. NCBI lineage: Eukaryota > Metazoa > Chordata > Actinopteri > Pomacentridae > Amphiprion > Amphiprion ocellaris. Next base: position 22,787,024 of record NC_072782.1, on the reverse strand, counting down.
CTACCCAAACAATGAAAATGTTGTAGTTTTGGTAACTGTATAACAGATATACACTAATTGGCCACACCATTAAAACCACCTACCTAATACTGTGTGGGTTCACTTTGTGTTGCTAAAAGAGTTCTGAACTATGGGGCCATGAATACAGATCCTCTGTGGTGAATCTTTTGGCTCCTGTGAGTTGTGATGTGGAGGCTCTGTGGATCAATTTTTTTCGAATCTAATGCATCAGACGGATGTTTGATCAGATTTAGATGTGGGGATTTTGGAGGCTACGTCAACACCTTGGACTGTTTATTATGTTCCTTGAGTTGCTTCTGAGCAGTTTATATGGTACGTCATTATGGCAAGCTGTTTACACATTTAATATGTTGACCGATATGCATTGCAGTAATTCAGTTCTTTACAGTCAAAAACAACATCATTCCAGGGACTGCACAGTGGCTTAGTGGTTAACACTTTCACCTTACAGCTAGAAGATCCACAAACACTACTGTTCAAACATTTGGGGTCACAAAGCTTTTTTTTTTCTTTTCAGAAATACAGTCTAGACATTGTTAATGTGGTAAATGACTATTCTAGCTGGAAACGGCTGATTTTTAATGGAATATCTACATAGGGGTACAGAGGAACATTTCCAGCAACCATCACTCCTGTGGTCTAATGCTACATTGTGTTAGCTAATGGTGTTGAAAGGCTAATTGATGATTAGAAAACCCTTGTGCAATTATGTTAGCACATGAATAAAAGTGTGAGTTTTCATGGAAAACATGAAATTGTCTGGGAGACCCCAAACTTTTGAACTATAGTGTAAGTAAAAATGCTTGCATTTTGCAGCATAAGCAAATGTAAATGTAACTGGTGCAACGAAGAATAGAATAGAATAGAATAGAATAGAATAGAATAGAATGCTGTTCCACAGCAGATGCAAACTACTTGCAGTAGTGAGATTATGAAACAATTCAGATGCTACTAAACAATACAATTATCAATCAGCTGTAATGACTGTACCTTTATTTGTCTGTTATTTCTGATAATGATAGAGGAAGTATCCAGATCTCTTTACTTAAGTAAATGTATGAACAGCACACTGTATTAACACTGCACTACATCCGGAAATGACTCAAAATTTGTCATTTTGAACTCATTTCAAGTTATTTCTGGAGAGTTTTCTATTTAAAAACAGTTTCTGGGAGCTACCATTTACAGATTATTTCTCCACCTTCTTGCTAAAAATGAGCCATTTATAATTAACATTTCCTGTTTAAAAATACATGAATTATTAGAGTTTTCAACTGAACTGCAGGCAGTGTTTCCACAACAGAAACTGAGGGGAAAATAAAACAAACTGGATCAATTAAAAAGCATCACAGTCTAAAATAGTCCATCAGAGCATTTAAAAAATTCTCTAAACAGCGAACTTGTTACGGATTATTTCCATAAGAGCTCTGCACAGACAATGCAGCATTAGTGAAAGTGTCTATGTCAAATAGATAGTGCTTAATATTACAATTCTAAATACTTGAGAATTAAAGTAACTGTGAGTGTCATACTATTCTATCATGGAATTATTACTTTTGCATTATTGTGCAAGCAGCTAATTATTTTTTAATAATCTTCTGATTATTTCCTCATTTTAACAAATTATTTGTTTTTGTGAAATTCTAAAATATTTTGCTATTTTAAAAACAACCACGTTGAGCCAAAAGTGGCTTTTTCATAGTGCTTATCTATGTACTGGATCCAGCTGAAACTACAATATAATAAAGAAAAACAGCAAATTCTGAAATGTTTAATAAAGAAAAGCAGAAAATGCTCATGTTTGAGAAGCAGGGACCATGAAATGTTAAACATTTTTTGCTTGAAAAAATAACTTATCAGTTATTGAAAGATTTGCCAATAATTTTTCTGCCCATTGACTCTTCATAAAATCCGCTTGTATATACTATTGAGTAGGTTAATTATTGAGTTCTTAATGTGTTTTGCTTGCAAAAATCTTGAAGCATTTGTAATGTAACCAGTAACTAAAGCTGTCAAATAACTGTAGGGCAGTAAAATGTTTGAAGTAATCTGAAAAAGTGAAGAACAGGAATCTCAAGAATGAAATGAAGTACTTGAGTAAATGTAGTTGCATTGTAGCATTTGGTTTATGAATGGCTTCCGCGCTTCAGCTCGGTTCCTAGTCAGGCTTTACATTGTCCTCCTGTGTGTTTGCAGTGCCACCTGGTGGTTAGCACTGTAACTGCATATGCGTTCTGGTTTGAAAAAATGACTGGCAATCAAATACAACTTCTTCCGCTCTATAATAACTTGTTGTGAATATAAAGATAGGTGCCAAATTAATTTTTAAAATGAAAGTAAGCGCAGAAACACAACAAATGCTGATGATTCCCTACCAGGAATGAGGGCTTACTTGTGGGGGCAACTAGGAACTGACCTGTGGGTAATGTGTAGATGTATAGATTTGTACATGTAGTATGAACCTGTATGTTTGCTGTGTGTTACAGTTGTACAGAGCATCTGTGCTATTTGAGGCCATTCGTCATGAGACGCAGCACAGCACAGATTACAAGCTGTCCCTGTTTGATCTACAGACCAGCTCATACCAGGCTCTCCAGAGAGTCCTTGTCAGCCTAGGTAAACTGACTGGCCTCTCCTCTTATTGTGCTGTTACCTTTAAGTGTAAATTACTGTGCTTTGCTTTGTTCTTCTCTTCTTGTTGTCTCTCTGAGTGCCTGTTAGCGATGCACAAATGATCACCTCATATCTTCTGTGCATGTAACCCTCTAAAGTCTGAGTAGTTTCTGGGTGTTTTTTTGCTCCTGACACGTTTTTCCTCACTGTGAGCTCATTTTTCACAGCAATATAAAGTCCTGCACAACCATGACTTGAAGTAGAGAACCCAGAAATGTGCTCTGTGCTGAATCACAGTTTTAATGCTCAAAAAAAAAAATTTTTGTTTATTTGTTTTTACAAAAATCTAAAATACTTGAAGTCCATATATACAACACAGACTGCAGTTCAGCCTAGTCCTTGATTTTTTTGTCATGTGATTATTAGCTACAGCTGAGTCAAAGGAGCACAGAATTTTTGACATGGTTTTAATGCAAGCAGTTCACTTTTGGAATACTTTTAAACGCACTTTAAAATATCATGATTTTTAGCATAAATTTGGTTGATTTTACTGAGCAAACTGCATGTCACACACGATTTGTTCAAGGACCATCCGAAAGTGAAAACTTTTTTTTAAAGACATGTCTTTTTAAACACGTCAGCATGTTTCAGGGTTCAGAGGGTTAAAGGAACTTCTTTAAAACAGTCTGCTCTCTTAATTCCCCCACTCCAGCTTCATGTCTTGTCGTGTCGTTCCCTCTCAGGCCGACACGATGAGGCTCTGGCCATCGCTGAACGAGGGCGAACACGTGCCTTTGCTGACCTCCTGGTTGAACGCCAGAGGGGAAATCAACAAACGGCGAGCGCTGACCCTTACATCCCGGTCACTGTGGAGCACATCCTGGAGACGGTCAATGGTCAGAGGGCCATGGTACTCTACTATTCTCTAGCAGGAGGCTTTCTGTACAGCTGGCTGATATCTCCAGGAACAGGTACACAGCCACGCTGGCATTACAACACAACAGATAGTTTTGTGTCATCAAGAAACAACACCTTCTTCATTTGTCCTGTAAATTAGGCTGCAGAAACAGCATAATTCATGACTTCAGACCTTTCCTCTGTTGCGACCATACAGCTAAAACATAGGTTTCTATAAAAATATCCTCTGATGAAAATATCAGAGGAAACGAAGAAAAACATTCAGTATTTAATGAAACATTTTGTTCAGCTATGATAGTACATTATTTTTTTTTGGTGGTGAAAGAAAATGTTCCACAAGTGTTTGTGTGTTTCAATGGTCTTTAATGCCCATATGGTACACTTGGTTCATGGATGGATTATGAGACAGCAGCCTCTGGGCAAAGACCTGTAAAAGGTCTCCCATCTGTCCTACATAGAGGCAAAATATCCAGACTGAAGGAGATACTGAACTACAAATGGCACTGATGTCTTGCATGTTTGTTGTTCTTTTGTGTCTCTTTGCTGTTTACGATGGTTTCCCATTTTGTGTTGATTTTATATCTCTTCTGGACAATTCTAATCTCTCTGTTCTTTTTATGCGTCTTTGCAACAGTGTTATGTGTATTTGTAATAATTTTTAGTCACTTCTGTCTTTTGTGTTCAGTGGTTTACATCTAATTGTGTTTATTTAGCATCTCTTTTCCACTGGTTTGTGTTTTTATCTCATCAATGTGTCTCTTTACAGTTGTTTAACACATATTTGTGTTCATTTTGTATCTCTTTCTTTTGTCTCTTTCTAGTCATTTGTTTGTCTTTTCAGTCATTTTATGTATATTTGTGATCATTTTGCATCTCTTGTGGTTAGTTATAATCTCTTTCTGATCTTTATGTGTATCTTTATAGTGATTTTATGTCTATTTGTGTTAACTTCACATCTCTTTTTTAATGGCTTAGATATATTTCTGGTGTTTTGGTAATCTTTGAGGTTGTTTTATGTCTGTTTGTCTAAATTTTGCATCTGTTTTTCATTGGTTTGCGTCTCTTTCTCTTCTTTTTGATTCTCTTTATATTTGTTTCCCTCTCTTTGTCACTGTTTTGTGACTCTTGGTTGTTGTTTTGAGTAATTCTTTTGTGTTTTTGTGGTTGTCTGACTGACATTTCAAACAGAGTGTCCAGGATCCTTGACTCCTTGTGCTGCTATACATCCTGGACCCATTTACAATTCCATCCATGACTTGTTTGTCATAAGAATACTCTTTAAAAAAATATTTAAGCCATTAACTAGAGTTCTGTGATGTTTTATTTATTGAGAAATTATTAAGTTTTAAGTAGAGGTTTATACAATCAGACGAGAATAGCAGTGAAACAGCTGCTGCCAGGAAGGATTAATGCATTTCAGCATCCTAGCCATGAGATAACACCATGTGTAATACATTCAATGTCGCTAAAATGAAGCATGAATCATATATTAGTAATGTTTTTAAGTTGTTAGAAACAGGATTTGACTACCTCAGTGATGAAGTAAATGATCTGCACTTATTATATTTTCTACTCGAAGCGCTTTGCAATGTGTTTCTCATTCACACACACATCCACACACCAGTGGCGACAGAGCTGCCATACAAGGTGCCTGCCTGCCATGGAGAGAAACTTCAGGTTCAGTGCCTTGTGATTAGTGGACAACCCACCCGAGCCACAGTGGCCTGTGCAGTGCAGAGGTTCAGTGGTGGAGAGTGACTCTTGTCCTGACTCCATCCTCTGTGAACCAGAATGAAAAGCGCCCTTAAAGCCCTCAAAGAGACAGGCTGACATTTTGTCTGCACGCTCGTTCTCCTCAGAGGATGAACACTTTAATGTTTCCTCTGGTGCCGCCTTCAGGGTAAAATGTCAACAGTGTGTACACATATCTGATGACATTTGAATGATAAACCGTTGGATTTTAATCACTGTGGATGAATGGCCTTTCCTCGAAAGCCACTGAAACATTTGTACCCCCTTTACTGGTTAGGTCCATTCAACACTTAGACCAAATATAATGATTTCTGTCAAGGTTTTAGACTTTTATTTGCCAAAATCTGCCACTAAATTTGGAGCATTTTTGCATACAATGCTTTAAAGTGCTGCACAAGCACCAGTTTCTGCAGTTGCTTGAGTAAATCTGCTGTAGTCTGTGCCCACATACCACCACATACAGTACCTAACTCACTCATGTTCTTCTGATATTACAGGTATCGTAAAGTTTAATGAGGTGTATCTTGGAGAGGTTGGACTGGAGGCATCAGAGTTCCAGGATGGTGGTGGGAGCCCACAGGGAGGAGGAGGAGGAGGTCCTCTGTCTCTGGAGCAGTACATCTCCAACGCTAGAGAGGCTCTGGGAGTGGACAGCAATTACAGCAGGTACTGATTGCTGCAGTGGTTTCTGTGGTGATACCATCAGATCTGTTGTTGGGGGCAATGTCAGATTTTTGAGAGCACCTTCTAACACAATGAAGTAACAATTTTCTGTTGTTTTGTGCAAAACACTGGCAACTGTAAGTAGAAAGGTTATCATGCCTTTTGTGCAGATTTTTAATGGTCTCCAGAGGATCTTACTGATTATCATTATCCTGTAACTTTTCCTACAGCATCACTATAAGGTTGATATTTCAGGCTCTGAGTAAAATCTCTTCACTGAATGGATTTCCGTGAAGCTTGGTACCGACGAAGTGGCAACAGCTTGGGCTGAAAAATGAGGCCAAAAACTGCATTTCCTTTAAAGTCCTCTTGAGGTTGGCTCCAAAAGCAAGCCAATCCTCTCCATTGACCCCATGATAAAATGTATAACCTTACATTTCAAATTAATATGTTGACAGCCTTTGGTATGAAAAAAACTTAACATTGGAAAAATCTGATTGCTTCTGCTCGTTCCCAGTCAGTAGTCTCGCAGTAGACTCGAAGTAGAAGTAAAAGTAACAAATGCATTAGTTAATTTTTTAGGACACTCTGAGACAGGATGTTTCTTATTTTAACAATAGTGCTGATGAAAGCAGGTTGCCCTCGAAACTTCCATCCATCCATTATCTATACACCACTCAATCCTTATTAGGGTTGCGGGGGGACTGACTTAGGGCGAAGGCAGGAGACACCCTAGACAGGTCACCAGTCTATCACAGGGCTACACATACAGACAAACAATCACACTCGTATTCACACCTACGGACAATTTAGAATCATCAATTACCCTCAGCATGTTTTTGGACTGTGGGAGGAAGCCGGAGTACCCAGAGAAAACCCACGCATGCACAGGGAGAACATGGAAATTCCATGCAGAAAGATCCCGGGAAAGCCGGGACGTGAACTGGGGATCTTCTTGCTGCATGGCGAAAGTGCTAACCACTACACCACTGTGCAGCCCCTCCTCGAAACTTGTTTTATGTAATAGGTAATTGGCACGTCCTGATCAAAAATAACTCCAAGGTTCCTCATATACGCTTAGTGGTACAGACATTCATGTTCCCCTCAGGATGTATGTCTATGTAGATTTGCGGTGATCCAGGTCATGGTAATTCTATGTGCTTCAGCAGAAGACAAGCAGATTTCTGTTCTTAAAGACATTTTATCTCCCACTCCACTGACCTAAGACTCACATCCATGGAGGTGTGAATGGTTGTTGAGGGATCTGAGGACTGCATTATGAGTACCCAATAAGTGGTGTTGTAGACTCCCTCCTTTCTTTAGAGAACAAACAGAAAAGAACAGAACAACAGCACGATAAACATTGTCATCCTGTATGTAGCTTGCGTGTCTGAGGAACTTAAAAGAATTTTATCCAAACACAACATACCAGTGCACCCAGCAACACCTGAACACATGCTGTGCAGTCTTGTATATATTGTCCAATGCAGTGAGGAGTGCACAGATATACACTATATTGCCAAAAGTATTCGCTCACCCATCCAAATAATCAGAATCAGGTGTTCCAATCACTTCCATGGCCACAGGTGTATAAAATCAAGCACCTAGGCATGCAGACTGCTTTTACAAACATTTGTGAAAGAATGGGTCACTGAGCTCTCAGGAGCTCAGTGAATTCCAGCGTGGAACTGTGATAGGATGCCACCTGTGCAACAAATCCAGTCGTGACATTTCCTCACTCCTAAATATTCCACAGTCAACTGTCAGCTGTATTATAAGAAAGTGGAAGTGTGTGGGACCGACAGCAACTCAGCCACCAAGTGGTAAGCCACGTAAACTGATGGAGTGGGGTCAGCGGATGCTGAGGTGCATAGTGCCAAGAGGTCACCAACTTTCTGCAGAGTCAATCGCTACAGACCTTCAAACTTCATGTGGCCTTCAGATTAGCTCAAGAACAGTGTGCAGAGAGCTTCATGGAATGGGTTTCCATGGCCGAGCAGCTGCATCCAAGCCATACATCACCAAGTGCAATGCAAAGCATCAGATGCAGTGGTGTAAAGCACTCCACCACTGGACTCTAGAGCAGTGGAGACGCGTTCTCTGGAGTGACGAATGGCGCTTCTCCATCTGGCAATCTGATGGACGAGTCTGGCTTTGGCGGTTGCCAGGAGAACCATACTTGTCGGACTGAATTGTGCCAAGTGTAAAGTTTGGTGGAGGGGGGATTATGGTGTGGGGTTGTTTTTCAGGAGCTGGGCTTGGACCCTTAGTTCCAGTGAAAGGAACTCTGAATGCTTCAGCATACCAAGACATTTTGGACAATTCCATGCTCCCAACTTTGTGGGAACAGTTTGGAGCTGGCCCCTTCCTCTTCCAACATGACTGTGCACCAGTGCACAAAGCAAGGTCCATAAAGACATGGATGACAGAGTCTGGTGTGGATGAACTTGACTGGCCTGCACAGAGTCCTGACCTCAACCTGATAGAACACCTTTGGGATGAATTAGAGCAGAGACTGAGAGCCAGACCTTCTGGTCCAACATCAGTGTGTGACCTCACAAATGCGCTTCTGGAAGAATGGTGAAAAATTCCCATAAACACACTCCTGAACCTTGTTGGACAGCCTTCCCAGAAGAGTTGAAGCTGTTATGAACCCTATGGATTAGGAATGGGATGTCACTTAGGTTCATATGCGAGTCAAGGCAGGTGAGCGAATACTTTTGGCAATATAGTGTATATGTAGACAGGGGAGACAAAGCAACTGCTCCCTGAGTGCATGGACCTACACAGGAGAGCAGCTCCTCAAATGACAAGCAGTGCTACAGCTGAAAGATAAAGGACACTTCTTTGAGAACAGCAATGTCTCCATTCTGGACATAGAAGACAGATCTAGGTTAAACTAGAATTGCCATCTCTAAACAGTTCACCATTCAGATCTTGTGTCATGTAAATCTTGGGTTGTTAGCAAGCGATTGTGATTAAGAGGTGAGGATAAATACCTGAACCTCCCCACCAGTCAATTACAGTTGAAAAGGCCTCTTGGATGAGAGGTGCAGGCATGTGCAGAGGGGGGGCAGAGGGGGCTGAAGCACCTGCCCCTTTGCCCCTTGATACTCAAAGTACCCTTTTGTCAAAGTTGTTTTTTTAATTCTATTTAATTTTGTTTTTTTATTTGTAAGTGTGTGTGTGTGTGTGTGTGTGTGTGTGTGTGTGTAAAAGTCTTTGAGGCCCAAAATAATAAATAAAACAAAAATAAATATAATAATAATTCAGATCTACCCTCGGTCGGTCACATGATCTACGTAGACATCCCTCACTGCTCTGAGGTGCCCAGACGGCCTGGAGCTCAGCACTAGCTCCACTAGTCTAGAAGGACTTCAACAAGTGATGGTCCTTATGGTGAGGAGGTTTTGCAGCGGTATTCGTTTGTGCGCGGTGTATTTTTGCAAGATGACTGACGAAATGAAGTGAGCATCCTGTATGTGTGTCTGACTCTACACCAGTGGTTCTCAAATTTTTTCTGTCGGGCCCCCCTTCGGAGGACAAAAAACTTTCTTGCCCCCCCCAATAACTTTGTGTGTATATATATATATATATATATATATATATATATATACACATATATGACGGGTGTCAAACTCATTTTAGTCCAGGGACCACATAAACCCAATCTGATCTCCAGTGGGCCCCACCAGTAAAATCACAGCATAATAACCTATAAATAACCACAATTCCAACTTTTCCCCTTTGTTTTAGTTCAAAAATAGTACATTCTGAAAATGTTCACATTTAATGAAGTATCTTTTTACAAAATATTATGAACCTGAAATTTCTTAAGGAAAACAAGTTCAATTTCAACAGTAGCTTATTATGCCTCAGTTCACCATTTACACATGCATTGTAACTGCCAGATAACAGTTTATCTACAGAAACACAAAACATTCAGTCACAGGTATCTGGAACTGAACAATCTAGTAATTTACTTCATGATCAGAACAACTTGTCAAGTTCTAGAAATTATTTTAAATTTACAATTTTACAAATTTACAATTTACAGTTAATGTTGTTGTAATTTATATCATTTGTAAAGTCGTCCCGCGGGCCGAAATGGACCGTCTGGTGGGCCGGTTTTGGCCCGCAGGCCGTATGTTTGACAGTGCTGGTAAAAATAATGGGAGGAGATGAGCCGAGTATGTGACGTGATCAAGTACGCTGGTGTTCTGACTGCACATTAACGATGCGTTCTCCCGTTCTCAGGAGTCTGTACTTCGATGTCTGAACGGCCAGTGCATATACCATAGATATATACAGATCATTATTATTATTATTATTTATATCTATGGCATATACAGTCTATGGGGTCAGCACAATTTCAGTATTGTTGTACGCCGCGAAAAACAGGCCGACGTTAAAACAATAGTTCAGCTAATTAGTTCCGTGTTGAAGGACCTTTTCCTCCCAGTCTCCCGCGCCCCCCTTGACATGCCTCTGCGCCCCCCCAGGAGGGCACGCCCCACTATTTGAGAAACACTGCTCTACACACACCTGTCATCAGTTCTAGCCGCTAGTTAACCGCACAGCTGCTGAGAGGATAAAGTCTGCCAGGCTTCTTTTTGTTTCTGTATGTTTCTGTTGTCATGGGCAAAGTGCATCAGAGAGATGCATTATTTTACTGTCAGTGAGTTGCAGTGTGTTTCCTATGTTTCTAGAGGCAATGAGGCATAGGTTATTTATTTCACTAAAACTATGTACATGCATTTTCACATAATTTTGGACTATTGCAGTATAAATACATTAACAATAATAATTAGAAGAATTTGAATTGTGATTATCTCAACCTCTCATTTAAAGATATCAGTACTTGTTTATAACATTTGTATAGATAGACACAAATTAAATATAATATGCATAAATATAAAATATCTGACTTTCATAACTTTGCTGTCTTGCACAAAGTCGATAGTCAAACTGAATAAAAGCACAAATACATTTAATTACATGATTTCTGAATTTTTTTTTTTACTGTATTATTAGCACTACGAATATTAAAGGGCAGATTATGAATCAGCACCATGGAGCAAATCCGTGGCTATACAGTATATGTCTTCAAAAGGTATGGAATTTAAAAGCAAGGACTCCAGGAAGAGTAGCGACAGTTAAACAGTCCAGTGTCTAATGGTGATCTAAATTCAACTTCAAAATAATAATAATTTATCACAAATACATTACAGCACAGGTCAGGGTTTGAACCACTGTCCTTTTGATCTGTAGTCCTGCATCACTGCTGCACCACATTGTAAGATATGTTTCTGTATGGTGTTTCAAATTCGTGCTCCATGTGCCCCCTTTTAACTTTGAGCACCTGCCCCTCCGAAGGTCTCTGCACGGCCCTGGAGTGGTGAAACATTTCAAGAACCAAAAAGAGAGATGCAGTTGCTTTCTTCTAAAGTATTTGGGATTACCCTTTGGATGAATTGTAGTAACTTTGGCAATTCTTTTCTAAATCATGAGTTTCCACATCGCACCATCACACGCTGATATTTTCTTTTGTCCAATACCTTAGTTTAGGACTGAATACCTCCAAAACTAAGGGAATTCCTACCAGTTTGTATCTTGGGCTATTTAGCATAATGCTAATTGTTGGGGTGAAAACATTAAAACAAAAGGGAGAAAAGTGAACAAATTAGGATACAGGAGATGCATTCTGTATGTCTTCTGTGTTTCTCCTCTCCTGCCATATTTCCTGATCCTCAATCATCATGTCCACAACTTTCAGGCCTTGCTTGGCATAAGTGACGGGTCTGTAAATCATTACCATGTGTCATGTCAGCAAATGTTCCCCCACACAAACTCAGTCTCAACTTTCTGTGAAACCACACATTGGGTTTACTGTCGCCAGCAGTAGCAGTAACAGAGTCTGTGTTAGAGTTGTGGTGAGTCTAGAGCCTCCCTCCATTTGTGTGGGATGACTGTGAATCCTGCTCATCCACAGCATGAGAAGTATTTGCACATATGCCACATTAAAATGTTTTCCAACCAACCAGTGGAGTTTTACTGCCCTCCAGCATGTATCCAGGCACCAAAAACTGCTATTCTAACACAGATTAAATCTCCCTGAGCGTGTAAAATGTGCAGCCAGAGGATTCCATAAAAAGTAATGGTGTTTGCTAATGGCAAGCCATCAGTCCAGCACGCAAGCTCCTGTGATAAAATGCTGCCTTTTCCCTTTTTTTGTTTTAAAAAATGGACTCTTGTCATTCTTCTCAAGCAGGTGTCACAGCCAGAGCTGAACTGGCAAAAGACTACCAAGAATACTTTTTATTACATAGCATTTGCTTGTTTTCTGCATCGTCAAAATTCAAATGATTCCTCAAAGCACCACTTACATTTATAGTAAGCTCATGTTATATTTGTAAGAAGTAAGATTTGCACATACCTCTCCCAAATAAAAACTTGAACATATATGCAATAAGATGTGTTCAGGGTTTTTGAAGTAACTAATTGTGGCTATTGTTAGCAAACCTTAGACTGTCACATTGCTGTTCAGTGAACATTACAGACCAAAAATCTGATCAGTCGCGTCCACAGCGGTTACAGATCAGCAAAAAGTTCCAGAGTCTTAGTTTAAAAATCAAGTTGATTAGCACAAGTGATCCAAACTGAGTTACTGGGGGACAGTGACTTCTCATCCATCCATCCATCCATCCATCCATCCATCCATCCATCCATCTATTATCTATACACCACTTAATCCTCATTAGGGTCATAGGGGGCTGGAGTCTGTCCCAACTGACATAACGTGAAGGCAAGGAGCACTCTGGATAGATCACCAGTCTATCACAGAGCAAACAAGCACACTCTTATTCACACCTACAGACAATTTAGAATCACCAGTTATCCTCAGCATGTTTTTGGACTGTGGGAAGAAGCCAGAGAACCTAGAGAACACCCACACTGCACATGGAGAACATTCAAACTCCACAGAGAAAGATGTGAACCGGGATATTCTAGCTGTGAGTTGACGGTGCTAATCCCGGAGGCACTGTGCAGCTCGCAACGTTGTGACTCAGTCTGCCCGCCAAAAGCCAGTGATGATCAGCCTGCTTTGTCAAATATGTAGTCAAAAGTCAATTCTGGATCAAATGTTGGAGTGATCAAAAAGGTCTCAAGAGAGAGTCTTCAAGCAGTCTGTTGAGAGAGTCTGATGTGAATAATGTTTATTCAATACAGGGACAAACATGAGTAAAATCTGGAGATTTTAACTGACTACCCAAAGCATTACATCGTCTTTTATACCTATGCAAACTTTCCCTAAACAATCTTCTTCTGTTCTGGAAACCACAACCCATCATCTTAAGATCCAATCAGGATGTATATGATGTAATCGTATCAAAAGTTAACCACCTCCTCTTTTTTTCCTCTATTTCTGCTTAGTTCATTGTGACCTTGATTTCATTTCACGAGTGCAGATGAAGAGAGGACATGCACTTCCGATCTTATCACCTTATATGGGCTCCATGGGCTTCCTTTGGGTTGCAGTTTTCACAGGATTATTTTGTGTATACATAAATTCGGTTGACACTTTAGGTTTTCCAGTCTTATCATTGTACAAAAATCTGATTTACACATCCTATTTGCCTACTCTTTAATATTTGTTCAATCTCAAAATGCCGCAACAACTTCTCATAAAAAACAAAATAATTTGGCAGAGGGGGTAAAATGTAGGCTTTTGAATACAAAACTTTAATTGTGGATGTCAGGAAGAAGAAAAAATTACCAGTAATGTTAGTATGTATTTTTGTTGTGAAATGTGTTGAACGAAATGCTTCATTGAATACAGATTTAAGTGTTGCCACTAAATAATATCCTCTGTTCGTGTTGCTGTGTGCTTTGCAGAGTTTGCTCCAGCAGTGAGACGGAGAGTGAAGCAGGAGATTTGTTGGAGCAACAGTTTGAGGAGCTGAATAACAAAATCACCTCTGCTACAGACCCCACAGGCTATCTCCGCATGGTGTCCAGAAACAACCTCTTTAACAGGTCAGATTTTTGTTATCAATTATTGAAATATCTCAAAAAAATCCTCTTTCTGCTGCCACGAACATTTATGGTCTCCGTAAGATGAACACCACTAACTTCTGGGCTGTTATGACTTTAGCAACACCAGCTGCCAAGAGTTTTCACTTTGCCAGTTCTAGCTTGTGTTATAGAAACAAGAGAAGGAGGCCTTTGAAGCCAGTACAAATTTAAGTGTTTGACTGCTTAAATTAGGACATGTATGTTTTTCAATATAAATCATTTGTATATCATTTGTAATCCTGTAACTTTCCCTGTCAAAGTTCTGCAAAATTGGACTTACAGTAACCCTTGCGACTTGGGACAGTGTGTGTAACAGCTGCTTTTTAAAAATAAGTAAGAAGTTAAAGAAAATAAATGCTATTTTTGGAAGTACGACGACTTCCTGAGGGCTATGACCAAATATGTCCATGCTTATTGAGAAAAACTGAAAGAAAGAAAGGGGAGGGGATTTCAGATACAGGTGTGTTCATGGAATTTATTGATTTCAAACAGGATAAATGTTTGTATTTTATGCCCTGTGTATGTAATTACACCTCAAGCAGAAGCTGTCAGAGCATGACAAGTCTGTACAGCGCCACAGTATCTCCGGTGAAGGACAGTTTATTGTCTCCTCCTTGCCGTCCGAGTAACATCGGCAAACCTCCTCTTCGAGCCCTATATGACTTACTCATCGCTCCAATGGAAGGGGTATGTATTTGTGTGTGCTGGGAAAGAACTACTTTTTCGATCAGCTGCATATTACATTTTTTTCTTTTATGCTTTTTTTGCCTAAATGTTTGTGTTATTTCTCTCTTCAGGGCCTGATGCACAGCAGTGGTCCTGTAGGCCGACACAGACAGCTAGTATTAGTTCTGGAAGGAGAACTGTACCTGATTCCATTTGCCTTGCTGAAAGGCAGCTCCTCTAATGAGTACCTGTATGAGAGGTTCACTCTCATCACTGTTCCTTCGTTAGCTAGCCTGGGAGCCACAATCAAGGTAGGCAGCTCATATTTCAATGACGTATTTGTCATGGACGCTGTGTTGGAAAACATCAAACAGGATTTCGGTGGAGTTAACTAATGTTATTGATGTCATGTAAATGCAGAAGTTTTGTTTATTCCAAGGCAATATCTAAAATATATGTATTTTACTTATAGATCATTTTAGACCTTATAAACAGCATCTGATGAATTAATTATTCAGCAGTTCAGAGTTTAATCACCTCTTTAACCCCATAAACTCCAAAACCTGCCAGCGAGATTGAAAGGCATTACATGTTTTAAAAAACTGCCAAAATGACACCATTTATGAGCGTAAGAAACTGTCAAAACAAAAAGAATGATCAGATTCAAAAATCTGTATTGTTATAATTTTTTGTATATATGATAGATTGAGGAGTGAGCACAATGGCTTGGTGGTTAGTACTTTCACCTTGCTGTGAGAAAATCCCAGGTTCACATCCTGGCCTTCCTGGGATCTTTCTGCATGGAGTTTGCATGTTCTCCCTGTTCATGTGTGGCTTTTCTCCAGGTTCTCCAGCTTCCTCCCACAGTCCAAAAACATACTGAGGTTAATCGATGATTCTAAATTGTCCCTAGGTGTGAATGCGAATGTGATTGTTTATCTCTATATGTAGCTCTGTGATAGACTGGTGACCTGTCCAGAGTGTCCCCTGCCTTCACCCTAATTCAGCTGGAATTGGTTCCAGTACCCCATGACCCTAATGAGGATTAAGCGATGTGTAGATAATGGATGGATGGATGATAGATTGAAAATTGGCAAATAATTTGCAACTGCTATTTTACAGATTTTTCTGTTTTGTTAAATGCCAGATGATATCTGAAAAAATTATAAAGAGAAATTATTCATTTATATGTTGCCAGGAAAAAACACACATACACACACTGGCCAAAACTGTAAATAATGTCCACTTCAAAACTTAGTATTTTTACAATATGTGACTGTAAAATGACTATGCATTACTGTATTAAAATCCACTGCAATACCATTATTTTGCCGATACTTACCATTACTTTTCAGGGATTAGACACATTTTGAACATTGCAGTATTCCACTGTTTTTCCACATATTTTTTCTGGCACCCTTTTCACTATTTTTTAAGTAATTTATTTTTTGTTACAATGTTTAACAGTGCTATGAGGATGTTTTTGGTTCTGTCTTTGAACCCACAGCCTCATCCTCGCCGCAGTGGCCCCTCATTCTGCCCAGATGGAGGCTCAGTGGCTGCTGTGGTTGGGGCCCCTCGTCTGCCCCCCAGCATCATGGACCGCTGGCTGTGGGGGCCCCTACCATCAGCCCAGGATGAAGCTCTGTGGCTGGGGGAGCAGCTGGGATGTCACCCACTAACTGGAGCGAATGCCACAAAAGAGCGAGTCTTAGCAGCTCTGACTCAGGCAGAGTGTGTTCACTTTGCCACTCATATATCGTGGAAGCTCGCTGCTCTGGTCCTTGCTCCTGGCCAGGAGCATGGTGGAGGGGAGCTGACAGGCGGCCGACCCAAAGAGAAATCACCGTGGGGAGCGTCGGGTGAAGCTATGGATCGGGAAGGGAAGGTTAAGGGATTGTTTTCGAAAAGTCACAGCAGCCCAGAAAGACTCCGAACAGCAGATGAACGGAGTGATGATGGGGCAAGTGTGTGTGAAATGGAGAGTGTGTGTGACAGTCCAGCACTTCACGACTTTCTCCTCACTGCTGCTGATATACTGGACCTCTGTCTGACTCTCAAACTGGTGGTTCTCAGGTACACCTTCACAAAGATTCACACTCAACAAGCATGTTGGATCTGACAGATCTGTGTGACCTCTGAGTCTCTGTGTCCACAGGTTGTACCCGGAGTCCAGCAGCAGGGTGACAGCTGATGGGGTGGTGGGTCTGACTCGAGCCTTCCTGGCTGCAGGGGTGCAGTGTGTGTGCGTCTCTCTGTGGCCTGTACCAATAGCTGCCTCCAAACTGTTCACGCACACCTTCTACACAGCGCTGCTCAATGGGACCAAAGCCAGTGCAGCTCTGACCGAGGCCATGAAGACGCTGCAGAGCAGCAAGCACTTCTCTCACCCTTCTAACTGGGCGGGTGAGCAAACTGCACTGGCCCTAAACACTCAGGCTTATTCTGACTAAAAAGGACCACACACTCACTGTCAAATACAATGGGTAGCTGTTTCTAGTAAAAGAACACTGTACACTACCTGTCAACAAGCATGAGATAAACACTAGTCTGACTCACTGACCGCACAAGCCTGCCACTGTTGACAGTTTCAGTTAGCTTTCCCATCTCCTCACATTATCTATGTGCTACCTTTTTCAAAATCCCCTTCGCTACAGGAAACTACCTCTGGACAGCAATACTTTCAGGTTTTGTCAGGGATTTGGATCGTGCAGTATGGTGGGCCTGCACATTTTTTTTCTTGGTGGATTATCCATATTAATCAGTGCTTGTTTTCCTACATGCAAAAGTTCCACTGAAATTCAGCCATGAGTGAACACTGAAGCCACATCATTCACTTCCGCCTAAGACAATTTTGATCACTTTAAAGAAATCCAAATGTGCCAGAGTATTTTTCCCCCCCCCATAGCAGAATGATAGTGTGGTGCAGTCAGACACTTATGTTCTAAAGCAGCTGGTGAATCGCATGCAGGATTTAGCAGCTAAAGATACAAATATTTAACAAAAACAGGTAAAAATCCCATATTATTTACATTTACAGATTTATCATATTGTTTATGGGGTCAATATGTTTACAGGCTTTAACCCTCTGAATCCAAAAACCTACCGTAGGGTTGGAAAGGTATGTCTTTAAAAAATGCTCCAAAGTGACACCATCTATCCGAGCCAGAAACTGTCAACTCTCCACTGATCCCTGAACACCTCATCTGTGACTCATGTAACCAAATCTAAACTTAAAATTTTAACACTTCATCAAAACCTCTTTTTTTTTTTTTTTTTTTTTTTTTTTTTTTGTCTGCATTTGTTCTCATTGTTTAACTCCACAAAGGGGGAGTCAACATTATATGAGATTGATGCATATTTTAGTCTTGCAACCAAATATTTTAATATTTAGTGCATGTGTGTGACCATCACCGGCCCTCCCTGACAGCTAAGCAGATATTCTTTATTAGAATTCCCTATTATGAGCCAGGGAGGGCAGTGCTACACCTCAGTGATGTGTGGGGGAAACAAAGACTGGACAGGACGAACAGGACGAACAGGATGAACAGGGATAGAAAATAACAGGCGTTGCTATTGCAATTAAAGATTGTAAGGTGGTGTGTTATTCCCAACTACTAACTGTCCATCAATAGAAAAAAAAATAAAAATTTGAAAAAAGAAAAGAAAACCAAACCAACACAAAAGAAAAAGAGATTCAATAATAAATGAACAAACGGTACTGAGCACCATAATTGTGGGTGTCTTGATAGTATAGAATAGAATAGAATAGGCCAGAAGAGGATGCTAGTGCGAGAGAGAATGAGTTTAGGGTAGAGACTGGAGAGATTCTCAGCACATTCTGGCGGGACCCATCATTTGCTGAAATGGGACTCGGCAGTAGCTGGTGAGACCTGATCAAACATGCAAGTGTGAAGAACCCCGAAGCCCAGAACAGCAAAACCTCTTTATCCTACATGTCTCATGTAAAAACTTGCAAGAAGTAAACCATTGACAGTTAGCAGATACTGTCAAAAATTTAAATTTTGCACTTCTTGGTGCAACCATGAAGCCTTTAGTGACTCTGCTGTGACCAACACTTACATGAAATAAGTTTTCTGTTGACTTCTTAGCTGTAGGCTGTATTGAGAAAGAGCAGAAATAAGACAAGTATGCAAGAAAAAACATAGTGAATAATAATAATAATAATAATAATAACAATGATAATAATAATAATAATAAATACTAATAAAAATATAGACTAATAATGTAAAAAACCAAAATGCACATGTACTTCCATACATACACAAAAGTTTGGGATCACTCAGTCAATTTCATGTTTTCCATGAAAACTCACACTTTTGTTAATTTGCTAACATAATTACACAAGGGTTTTCTAATCATCAATTAGCCTTTCAGCACCATTAGCTAACACAATGTAGCATTAGAACACAGGAGTGATGGTTGCTGGAAATGTTCCTCTCTACCCCTATGTGGATATTCCATTAAAAATCAGGTGTTTCGAGGTAGAATAATCATTTACCACATTAACAGTGTCTAGACTCTATCTATGATGTGTGTGTGTGTGTGTGTGTGTGTGTGCGTGCGTGCGTGCGTGCGTGCGTGCGTGCGTGCGTGTGTAGTAGATGCTCAGTAAGTTGGATCTGGGGAGTATGGAACCCGAATGAACAGCTTAGCTCTGTCGTGTTCCCCGGGCCACTCCTGAGCAGTTTCTGCAGCATGCCAGGGTGCATTGTCCTGCTGAAGGTGGCAACTGGCATCAAGGACTGCTGTTGCCATCGGGGATGGGGGGTTGGTGGGTTGGTGGGTTGCTTGACCTGCAATGTTTAGGTGGGTGGTACATGTCAAACATCCACATGAATGTCAGGACTCAAGGCAGAACCCAGCAGAACACTGCATTATAACCACTTGTCAGTGGTCATCATGTTGTGGCTGATCAAAACTCAGCATATTAAGCAGTGCTGGTCAGAATTTGTCTCATCAATGTAGGTTGGTGTTGTTGTCTCAGTTTGTTACTGATGCCCCCAAGTGGTCAAAAAGTGTTATTGCAGCTTTAAAATATCCTTGCACAGTCTAAATGAATGAAAGTGATTTCCTGCTGTGTGTTTTCCTTCAGGTTACATGCTGATAGGGAGCGATGTGAAGCTGAACAGCCCCATGTCTCTGGTAGGACAAGCTCTGGCAGAGATCCTGCAGTACCCAGAGAGGGCCAGGGACGCCCTGAGAGTGCTGCTGCACCTGGTGAGACAGCAAACACTTCCAATGTGCACCAGTTACATTCAGTTTAACACAACAAATTTACATATCAGCTCAATGAGTTAAGAACTGATTTGCACATGATTTGAGCATGACCATTAACATGAACATTAATATTCCATTAATCCTCAGTCACTGCTCCAAGCTTAAATGTGAACATGTCTTCATTTTTGTTGTGTTCTATGGTTGTAAATTTAATGTCTTTGCGTTTTGGGCTGCTAATTAGACAAACTTAGACAACTGAAATTATCACTGGGTTCAGATAAATTATTTTCGCAATTTTCAGACATTTTCTAGATCAAATCACTGAATAGTGGAAAATATCTTCAGTTTCAATCCCACTTCTATGGTAAGATGATGACCTACAATGGCTGTGAAATGCTTTTTATCAGCAGTTTCTCTCATTTTTGCTTTTATGATGGTTTTGGTGCATTGCTTTGCCTCCATCTGCTGAAAATAGTTTAAATATACTAAATGTTAGGGAGGCAGATTAGAGAAAACACTACGGTCAGCTCTCACAAAGATCGGTGCATATCTGGTGGAGTGTCTGTTCAGACCTCCATCAGAACATATGGCTGAGTGGTTCAGTTATGAAGTGAAGAAGCGTCTCAGATTTATGCTGCTCTTCTAGCACAACTGAAAACTGTTAACGGCTTATTTCATAAACTTCTTTTTTACTTGCAGTCTAGTTGCTTAACAGTTAAACTTGGCCTGTAAGGAGGAACCTCAGTTCTGTTTTTTTGTTCAGTCCATGTGACAATGGTATGTTGATTAACCACCATACTAACCACCACCTCACCTACTGCAATTTACTTTATCACTGGCTTGAAAGTGTGGAATAGAAATCATGTAGCCATGTTCCAGAAAAAAATTTGATACAGGCACAACCAGATGATGTCAAATGCAAAAAAATCTGCACTTCTTGGTGCAACCATGACGCTATTATGACTGAAGTTTAAGTTCAAGTTCACTTTATTGTCTCCGGTGGGAAAAATTTGTCAAAGGCAAGAGCAAGCTTCACTACAACGCATAAAACAGAACACATGCTACTAAAAACACATAAAATACATAACATATAATCTTAGACATATAAATAGATAGGGTACAATAATATAAAAAGCTAAAATACACATATACCCCCATACATACATATACACATCTCCATGCACACGACACCCAATTACCTCCTTTTGGTAGCCACACCTAACTGCTCATTATTGAGCTTGATTGAGAGAGGGATAAAGGAGTTTTTAAAACGGTTGAGCCTTCACAGTGGAACTCTGTACCTCCTGCCTGAATTCAGCACTTCATACTCTGTGAACAGGGCATGTGATGAGTCAAACAAAATATTGTTTGCCTGCCTGATGGTGACCTGCACAAACAAGTCTTGTGGCATGAATGGAGCAGGGGTACCCATACTTGCTATCTTCACTAGGTTATGAATCTGTTTTAGATTTGACTGTGACAGCCCCAAAGCAGCAGGCGATCCCGTATCTAAGTATGGACTCCATGGTCACACAGTAAACTAGAAAAGCACTCAGAGAGCACAGTACTCCACAAAGGCTGTTCATTCCCCTGTATAGCTTTGTCAGAAATGCAGCATTTGTTTATTTATCAGTTATTGACGATCAGAAATCACGGCAACATAGAATGTGGCCATTTAATATAGATGTACCCACAAACAAAATGACCTTGAGCACAGATGTGTGTTGTGCATGTGTACTTTATGTACGGCTACCGAATCACATAAATATGTAGCAGGCGGTGGGAATTGATAGGACTCGGAAACACCCAAACAATTTAATCAATTGTTCCTTTTATTTTATTTATTTTGTATCAAGTCCCGATAAGTCCGCAGCAGTAGATTTGTAGTAGGATTGCAATCATGTGATCATCAGCAGGCGGCTGACGTAGTGTTCACTTGTTGTCATAGATACAGTGACAATGTGCTGCTATCTCGCAATGATACAGAAATCTTTAACAAATCCATGGATCCAGACTATCAGCTGCATCACTGCCAAAATCTAATCACTTGGTCCTTGTGTCATTTCTGACATTCCCTGAAAATTTCATCCAAATCCATCTGTCCATTTATGAGTAATGTTGCTAACAGACTGACAGAAAGACAGACGAACAACAACCATACACTGATCATCATATAACTCCATCACGTTCCTTGGTAGATTAAAAATCAACATGATTTCTCTACAAGAAAGCCTGAGTCATCTGAGAAAGTGGAGGTGCTGATCTATTCTGTCACAAACACTAGCCACCTGTGTGTGCCAGCTGAGGTCGCTATCAATGTGCACACCTTGGCATTTAAAAGATGTGACCTGTTTCATGTTGTTACCGTGTATGGCCACCAGACTACAGTCACCCACTGATTTGGGGTCTAACTCAGCTGTGACCAACAGTCACATGACAAACTTTTAGAGACTTTTCAACTGAACTAGAAGAGTTATACAACCTGCAGTTAGGAGACATAGACACAGAGGTATAGAACCAATTTTAAACATAAGTAGATGAATATCTATAGTATTTAGATACATCATTTTTCCAATATCAGTAATACCTCTGAGTTCTCTCTCCTTCTAGTTATGCTTATTCTGTAAAAAAAAAAATGAGCCCACCTAGTGACTACAAGTGTAACAGGAACAAAAAAGTGCAGCGAAACTACTTGTACATCAAGAGGTTAAGAAGAACAATTTGAAAACTATGAAAAAACAGTCCCACTGGTGGCATAAATAATACAGTTACATTAAAGGTCTGTCCTCAGGGGGGAACCTCTACTCTGTAGTGCAGATTGTGGTACTCTGGCCTTGTTACTGGCTCATAATTATCCTGTAGAATGGCAGCTCTGATTCAAATGATTTGAGCTACTTCTTTTTAAAATATGGTATAATGACATGTCTATTGTCCTTTTATCTACCAGATTCTCAATAATTTAAGAAATAAAGTCGAGTTATGTAAGAATTAGTTGTTGTTCATTCTTTTGCATTTTTTGCCCTATTGTTGTTCTGTAGAGTTGAGTATGTTTGGCATCTTGTACTTAGTTATTGTTCCTGGGTTGGTTGGTGAGGGTTTGCATGAGATGTGACTATCATTATATATTTAATGATTGTTTTGTCTTGAATTTTTAATAGCAACGG
The DNA here is from genome assembly GCF_022539595.1 of Amphiprion ocellaris. Classification (NCBI taxonomy): domain Eukaryota; kingdom Metazoa; phylum Chordata; class Actinopteri; family Pomacentridae; genus Amphiprion; species Amphiprion ocellaris. The sequence continues at coordinate 22,763,910 of NC_072782.1, read as the reverse complement.
TGTATTCAGATCTGTTGGAGGAAGATTGAGTAATATCCTGAGAAAACAAGACAAGACTTTTGGATTAGAATCATAAATTTATGGCAAATAGGTCGAAAAACACGATGAATGTAACTTGAGCTGTGCCTTTTTGTTTCCACAGGTTGAGAAATCTCTGCAGCGCATTCAGAGTGGCCAGTGTAACCCCATGTACACATCGCAGCAGAGCGTAGAGAACAAGGTCTGTGTGCTGATGTCTTTAAATGTCAGCGTCTTTGTTTTCTCCACTCATGTCCACATGTCCTCTCTCCTGTGGGTCAGGTCGGCGGGGTGCCTGGGTGGCAGGCCCTCCTGTCTGCTGTGGGTTTCCGGTTGGACTTCTCCGGTAGCGGTGCTGGACTCCCTGCGGCAGTTTTCTTCCCCACATCAGACCCCGGGGATCGGCTACAGCAGTGCAGCACCACCCTGCAGTCGCTGCTCGGTAACAGAGCTGCTCCATTATTTAAAACGTTGCTCAAGTCAGTCACACTGACAAAATAACAACCTGTTTGTCCCGAGCTTCGAACATCTACTGTGGAATTAGATTTAATGTGTGTATATTACATCAGCTAGAGAATGATTGTGTTTTTATTTCCACTTATAGAAACTTCCATAGTCAATTTTTTTAAAACAATTTTTAACTGTATTTTTAATAATTTACTGTTAGTTTACAGATTATGCATGTTTTAGTAAATTACAGATAATACGTAGAAAAGTCAAACTGTAAAACAAATGGGCCGAAACTGTAAATAATGTCCAAATCAGAAATCTGTATTTTTAGAAATAGTAATTTGTTCTTTTACAACATCAAAATGACACAGTTTTTACTGCATTTAATCAGCAAAAAAATTACATTATTTTACTTGAACGGAAACTTATGTGCATTAACAATTGAAAATTCATAATATATTGCTCCTCTTTTACAGGTTTTCCCTGTTTAATTACCGATGGAGTGTAATCACAGAAAGAAGTACTATTTTACATGTTAACCATACAAAAAAGGCCATAATTGTACATAATGTCCACATTAACAACCTACATTTTACGTTTTGTATTTTGCTCTTTCACTATGTGTGATCATAAAATGACAATGTTTGTATTCAAATTAGCTAAAAAAAAAATGCAGATATTTACCATTATTTACAGGCTTGCAACATTTTTTTCTACAAATTTTTTCAGGCAGCCTTGCCATCAGATTTTTTTCCATTTTCTTTACAGTTTTTTTTTTTTTTTTTTTTTTTTACAGTGTAGATCTCGTTAAAATTAAGCTCTTTAAAGGATCAGCTGTCAAAAGTGAAACCTGACCACATCAACTGTTCACAGTTGAGGTACTAAGCCTCTTTGTTCCTGTGCTCCTCCAGGTCTGACTCCTCCAGCTCTCCAGGCTCTCTGCAAACTGGTCACAGCATCTGAGGCCGGAGAGCAGCTCATTCATAAGGTACTGCCATGTTGTACAGTACAGGAGTTCATGACAGTGGTGGAGGAAGTATTCAGATACTGTACTCAAGTAAAAGCACTTAACAATGTATAAAATTTTAATTATCAACAAAATACACTTTTCTCAAAGTATAAAAAGTTTTCAGAAAATCTGCTCTGTGGCTGATATATATTTGTCATTACTGGATTCAAAAGTTTGGGATCACTCAGTCAATTTCATGTTTTCCATGAAAACTCACACTTTTATTCATGTCCTAACATAATTACACAAGGGTTTTCTAATCATCAGTTAGTCTTTCAACACCATTAGCTAACACAATGTAGCATTAGAACACAGGAGTGATGGTTGCTGGAAATGGACCTCTGTATCCTTGTCTAGATATTCCATTAAAAAACACCAGTTAGAATAGTCATTTACCACATTAACAATGTCTAGACTGTATTTCTGATTGATTTAATGTTATCTTCTTTGAAAAAAATGATTTTCTTTCAAAAATAAAGACATTTCTAAGGTGAGCCCAAACTTTTGAATGGTAGTGTATAGAAACATGTTACTGTTATAGCTGAACTAGTCTGAACTACATTATACACAGTTAAGGTAAATTCATGGTTTCTGCACTTCAGTACCCAGACCAATACTGATCCTGAACACGGGGAACAAAATTGCACATGACTTTATCCTTAGTACAATATATAGTATAGAACAGAGGTACTAATTTAATAATTTCACATTTTCACACAATTGGTAATAATCACTTAACTGTCAAATGATTCTGAATTGTATCACCTCTCAATAACTGTGTAATTTCTAAATTGAACAGTAGAGTGTTTCCCCTAATGAACAAAAAAACCCACTATAGAACAATTACTATTTCAAACACATACCCTAGAAACTCATTGCAACAAAAATGAATAAACCTGTAGTTGCTGAAACTAAATTGAGTACATGGAGGGTCTCCTCTCAGACCCACAGGGTTCAATACTTAGCCCAACACTCTAAATCATTTACATCAACAATATAACTCATGATGTAAACAATTTGCACATCCATCTGTATGCCGATGACACCATTGTCTATACAGCTAGTTCCTCCCTCCACACTGCCACGTCTGCGCTGTTAGTTTTAATAACATACAACATGCTTTTTCCGATCTTCTTCTGTCACAAAACATAAGCAAAACTAAATGTATGGTCTTCAACAGAAACCTCCGACAAATCGAATATCCAATCAAACTTCTCTCCTACTTGGTTAAATAAAGGTTAAATAAATAAATAAAATATATTTGTGATTTCCAATCAGTATATTTGTCACTTTACAGTAATGTGATTACTGTAAGGTGCTAAATGATATAGCAGAGCGGTGTACTCACTTCTGTTCATTATTGTAAGTGTGCTCTGGTGCAGTATTTGAGTAAATATACTTTGTTTCTTTCCATCACTGACTCATGCCAATGTATTGCATGTGTTGTTGTTGCTTTTGTTTCCTGGTGTGCATCTGACATGGTCATGACATGTTCTCCATCCTTTTCTTGCTCCTAACGAGCTGTCAGTTAGATCCACCATGCAGCAGGTAGAGGACCATTATTAAAAGGATACCACTATTCATCCCTCATATACAGCTACATGTATATCGGTGACAGTCAGCTGGTTGCATCACCTGTTTGCTTGCCGTAGCTCTCCATTCGGTATTGTCAGGCATCATCAGCATAAGCAAGTCATCCCTCATGCATGGCTGAGTGTGGAGTGACTCAAATCCAAACTTTACACAGGAGTTAACCGCTAAAGTTGTGTCTCCTCTTCTCTCATACCCACTTCACAAAGGCGGTTAAAAGCATGGTGGGAATGGTAAGTGTTTCATGATGAAACCTGTGACTTCAGACACACACAGACACATTAAGTTGCTGTATGTAGGGCTAATATATGAAAGATCTTTGTGACGTGGGCGCTGCATCAGTCTTGCTTGAGTCAGAATTCTTGAATCAAAAAAATAAATTGTGTGATGGGGTTTTATTTTCATCTCAGTTTTCAAATCTGACATACACTACAGTTTAAAAGTTTGGGATCACCCAGGCAATTTCATGTTTTCTCACTTTTATTCATGTGCTACCATTTTTTGTTTTCTAATCATCAATTAGCCTTTCAACACCATTAGCTAACACAATGTACCATTAGAACACAGGAGTGATGGTTGCTGGAAACGTTCCTCTGTACCCCTATGGAGATATTCCATTAAAAATCAGCTGTTTCCAGCTAGAATAGTCATTTACCACATTAACAATGTCTAGACTGTATTCCTGATTCATTTAATGTTATCTTCATTGAAAAAAATGCTTTTCTTTCAAAAATATGGACATTTCTAAGTGACCCCAAATTTTTGAACGGTACTGTAGTCAGAGGTAATAAACCAGCTTTCTCCTTCTTTTCTTTTCCATCTATCCAGTCATTAACTCCTCTTTTCTCTCCAAAGCTTCACCAAGTGCTGGTGCAGTTGCAGTCGGGTGACAAAGAGCAGGACTTTCCACTGGCTCCCATTCAAGTGTCAATAAGTGTGCAGCTCTGGAGGCTCCCAGGCTGCCACGAGTTCCTGGCTGCACTCGGTGAGTCATCATTTGAGGATTCATGTTCATTATTCACGCTTTGTTGTAATTTATTGATTTTCAGAATGATGTCAGCTGTAGATCCTGGTTCGCGTCCCGGCCTTCCTGGGATCTTTCTACATGGAGTTTGCATGTTCTCCCTGCGTATGCGTGGGTTTTCTCCAAAAACATGCTGAGGTTAACTGGTGATTCTAAATTGTCCGTAGGTGTGAATGTGAGTGTGATTGTTTGTCTCTCCTGTGATAGACTGGCGACCGACCTGTCCATGGTGTCCCCTGCCTTCACCCTAAATCAGCTGGGATAGACTCCAGCCCCCCATGACCCTAATGAGGATTAAGCAGTGTATAGATAATGGATGGATGGATGGATAGATGTGTGGGTGGATGGATGGATGGATGAATGTCAGTTGTAGGTATAAAAGCCATGTAGCCAATCTTATAAACCGATCAGATCACTCAGAGGTGATTTCCTTCATGATTCTAATTAGTCTTAGATGCTCACGTGTTTCTGAAGACACCTAAATAAACAAATGTATCAGTCAGAAATATATTGCTGACTTACTCACTGTTTAGGTAAAGCAGTTGAAAACAAGCTTCTCCCTTTGAATTCTATCATGAAATCAGCATGAAGGCTGGTCCCATCAAAGTTTCTAAGTCATAATAATTTACCAAAAATGTGTTTCTTGGTTAATAAGTCATAGTAATCATAGATTAATCAGATGTTATTGCCAGATTTAAAAAGAAATTAGTTTTAAACAAACTCTTCCAGCATTACTCAGTTTAGCTCTTTACCCTTTTACCTTATCAGGAGCCAATAGGAGATCAACAGTTCATTAAAACTTCATTAGAAAGTGGTAACATTTTAGGATCTTAATCTACTTTTTGTTCTTCAAATTTTGTGTACGTAAAGCTTTAATATTCAAAGTGCCTCATTACAGCAGCTTTTAAATACATCGATTGGAGTAAATAGTACATGATCAAGAGGAGAACTCAAGTAAGGTCAACTAAAGTGAAGTTCAGTCATTCATTCAGCCTTTATTAATTGTCCTAAGAAATTGTAAAAAGAAAAGCAAAGAAAAAAAGAAAGCCAAAGATAAAAATAAAAAAATAAAGAGATATACTTAATGAGAATGGGCCCTTTGCTCCTGTCACATTTACCTTCACATCAGTGGAAACAGCATAGAACTCAGTAATGTGTTTTGGACAGTTAGAATGTTACAAAAAAAATGAAAAAGAAAAGAAAAGATGAAAGTTGAATTTCTTACACAGGTGCTACCAATATTTAAATTTTGTTTTATTTTATTTGTTTATTTTCATTCTTGTCTGTTATCTGCTCCAACACAGCCGTACCAAAAAAAAAAACATGACTATACATGTTATAGATATTTTACTGTAATTGCTGCTATTCACACTACTTTACACATTAACTGTGGAAAGATATTTCACAAAGCTGGATATATCTTCCAACAACTTGCTGACAACCTCCTCCCTTAGTAAACTGTTTTTTGAGCCATGCTGCATTCATTTTTTTCCCTCTCAGTCTGTCTTGCTGCTTCCTGTCTGCTTTGTGTATTCTCCTGAATTTTTTTTGACTTGTGACTGTCACTTACTATTGAGTCACTTGTGGCTTCCCAGGTGTGTGGAGGAGTGCAGCATTTTTAGTTTTTTATAGAATGTGGTTCTGTTAACAGTTTATTGTCGGAGAATTTTTGAATGAGACATAGAAGGAAGTAAATTTGGTATCACAAATTTAAGCTTCGAGTTAGTTCATTTTTCCAGACGAAACAACGCGTTACACATGATACTTCCCAGGACTGTCAGAGTTAAAAGTCCTAGGATTCTATTTGTTTTGTACAGTTTGTGGCCGTTTGGTGATTGTTTTACAAAGACAACATGACTTTCAAGCTTTTGAGGATTTGGGGTTCAGAAGGTCAAATATAAACATTAACATTTCCTGTTTTACTGAAGATATTGCCAAGTAAAATTGTGAAAATATTAATTTAAAACATTGTGATATGAGTAATTGAAGTAAGTACTTCAAATGAAAGTCTTTTTTATTTATTATTCTATTTTTCTATTCTTTCAATTTGCTGTTTTTTCTTTCTTTTCAAACATGCACTACATAATGCAGTTTTCTTTGTGTATAACATGTGCAGTACAAATGTACTTGCCTTGTCTCTGTCTCTGTCAGGTTTTGATCTTTGTGAAGTCGGTCAGGAGGAGGTGGTGCTGAAGACAGGAAAACAGGCCAGCAGACGCACCATGCATTTTGCCCTTCAGTCTCTTCTTGCACTGTTTGGTGAGAATCATTCATAACTTTTGGCATTCTTTCAAATTGAATCTTTTTTCTATATTCACACTAATACTCGTCTTTCTTTAGACTCCACAGAGCTTCCCAAGCGTCTGAGCATGGACAGCTCCTCCTCCCTGGAGTCTCTGTCCTCTTCTCAATCAGCCTCCCAGCCGCACTCTTTACCCCTCTCCTTCAGCTGCTACCCCCCTCAGCCCTCCTTCTTACCCCCCGTCTGCCCGGACAACCTCTCCTGCGACGCCATCTCCGTCTACAGCCTCAGCTCCCTTGCCTCCTCTCTCAGCTTCCTGTCTCGACCCGAGCCTGCCGGCAGCGACATCATCAGCCAGCGTTCGCACCAGCAGGAGCCGGAGAGAGCTCGAGGAGGGGCTGGCCTCTACACCTCGCAGCGCCACTCAGGCGGCTTGTCGAGAGGCCGATTGACCAATCATGGAGGAGGATTGGCAGGAGAGGGAGAGGACGAGGAGTATGAGGGCTACTCCATTATCAGCAGCGAGCCGTTGGGACGAGGAGGGAGGGAGTGTGACACTCTGCCGCTGCCTGCAGGACACCGACACGGCAGGAGTGGTGCTGGGAGAGGAGCTGCTGGGAGTCATGGATATCCTCTTACTGTTTCTTCCAAAGGAAGCATCAGCACACCTACATCTCCTATCAAAGCTCCATCACTGCCACTGACAGCTCCTACCAGCCCCAAAATGAAGTCAGAAATGTAAGCCAGCCAGAAAGGAGTTATTACTGTTCTTTCTGAAATGCATGAGCTTGAACTGTCTGAACCTTAAAATCTACCAGCAACTTTAAAACACATTATCTTTGAAAAAATTACCAAAAATCACACCTCTTATCAGAGCCACACAAATGTAAATACAGATAGAATCTTCGGTTGATTAAGTTTTGGACAGTCCTACAACCTTACCCCCATCCAGGCTCTGTTTAATATTTTCAATGAGGCAACAGTTTGCTGTTTCTGATGAGTGGCCTGGTCTGAAACCAAACTGGTGTGGATGAAGAAGTTCACTGTCCTGTAGATAGTCTATGAGTTGTGTAGCGATTACTTTTTCACGAACCTTAGACAGGACAGGTAAAATAGAGATTGGGCGATAGTTATTTATATTATCCTTACTACCTGATTTAAAAACCAGTACAATGACAGACTTTTTCCAGTCAGGTGGAAATTTACAGGATCTAATAGAGAGATTAATGAGATGAGTCAGTGGTTTTAGTAATATTTTGCTGTATGTTTTGAGAAATGCAGTACTCATGTTATAAATATCATTAGTTTTAGAGTTAGATAATTTATTTATAATCTTAGCAACATAGTTGTGCTTTATGTTCCAGTGAAAAATGAACCCACAGTGAGTAAAAATATGACACCCAGAAGCTGCTCAGAGTTCAAAGAGCGAAGAATCAAGCATGAATTATCGAGCCAACCTGACACTTCTCTCACCGTAGCTGTCAGTTTGGCTTGAGCTTGTTCTTTCAATTGTGCATGGCTAAAAATCACAGAATAATCAACATGCATTTGGATACACTTGAGGAAGATCTTTTTTTTCATTTACACTAGGCTAATGCTGTTTATATTGAGTCTGCTGCGGGGTTATGTAACAATCAGAGTACGTTTGTCCATTTGTTTGTCTGTCTGTCTTTTAGCAACATTACTCAAAAACAGACAAATGGATTTGGATGAAATTTTCAGGGAAGGTCAGAAATGACACAAGCACCAAGTGATTAGATTTTGGCAGGTATAGTCTGGATCCACAGCTTTGTTAAAGATTTCTGTATCATTGCAAGATAGCGGCATGATGTCACTGTAACTATGACAACAAGTGAACACTACATAGGCTGCCTGCTGATGATCACATGATTGCGATCCTACTACAAATTGACCACTGCGGACTTATCGGGACTTATCCATCAGAAATGACACAAGGAACGACTGATTAAATGGTGGGGGTGTTTCCGAGTCCCATCAATTCCTGCCGCTTGTTCCATATTTAGGTCACGTGATTCGGTATCCGGATGTAACATACACATGCATAACTGTGCTCAGTGCTAGGTCATTTTGTTTGTGGGTACATGCTAAATGGTTTGTGCTTTTCTAGCTTTGAATGTTGCTCCCACAAGAAATTGTGGAACAACATTATCTCCTTTCATTTTGTAAAGGTTGGATGAATGTATCGTTGCTAAAGGAGATGAGCAAAGATATTTCAGCTTCTGTCCTATTATACCAGGATGAAAAACAACAGTGACAATAGACACATATTTAATTTATATATAATTCTTTCTGTCCTTTTGTTTTCCAGCTCATCTCCACAGCGGACCAGGAAGGGCAAAGTTAGCAGCTCTGAGTCGGACCAGTCGAGCACTGAGACAGACAGCACAGTGAAATCCCAAGAGGAGAGGACAGGACCCGCGGGACAAATGGATCCCCAGGAACTGGCCCAGAAGATTCTGGAGGAGACCCAGAGCCACATGCATGCTGTGGAGAGCCTGCAGAAAGCAAACATCAGAGCAAAAACGCTGCGGGGAGCTGAAGGGAGAGAAGAGGCCAGACAGCAATCTCTGTCAACTCCCACAACCCCAACTCTGACCCCCACTGGTGGAGCTCGAGGGTTTCAGCCCTCTGAGACCAGTGCATTCAGCCGACCACCAAGCAGGACCAGTCTGAAGGCTTGTTCCTCTCCTCTTTCTAGTCATCCGTCATCCCTCTCCGCTTCCATCTCAACACCTCCCCCCACTCGTCCTAAACCTCCATCCCGCTCTTCATCGCTACAGAAAATCAGCTCAGGCTACAGCAGCCCAGCTCATTCCTCTCCATCCCTGTCTGTGAAGGAGAAGAGTTCACCTCTCCCTGTGGCCTCTCCAGGTGTGCAGCTCAAACTGAAATATCCCAGCTTGCCTTACACCGCCCACATCTCGCCTTCACACTCGCCTGCCGACAGCGCCCCGTCGCCAGCCCTTTCCTATTCCTCCACCGGATCCATCTCAGCCTCCTCCAGTCCTGCAAACACCCCCGAGCTGAACCAGACCAAACAAGAGAACAAAGGCCAGGCGATGCACAGCTTAAAAACATTCTGGGCCAACGCTAGCCAGAAACATGAGGGGCCCTGCCCGGCCAGCTTACTCCGAGGCGGGAATAAGAAAATGAGTACAGTTCAGAAAGATGTTTTGGGTTTGCTGAATCTTTCACCTAGACACGAGTCTGTCAGGAAAAACGCAGAGGATCCTGAGAATCACAACACTGATGACAGACCAAATGGTCACCAAAAACTGGAGGGTAAACCGCCTCCGCCTCCATCTGCTAGTCTTCCCACGAACTCTAAAGGAGGCATCAGACTTCCTTCTGGGAACGGCTACAAGTTTCTCTCACCTGGACACTTTTTCCCATCTTCTAAATGTTGAGAGTTTGGATGTTTGCCCTGCTGACCCAGGAGCCAGTTGACCAATCCTCTGGCTCATTTTCTGTTTGTGTACCACGACTGTCAATTTTTCAGTGAAACACAATTTTAGCAACCTCTGCTGAAGTTGCAGATAAAAAAAGTACCGTTTCATACTGATTTTACATGTTTTTGTGAAGGGATGTAAATGTTTGGAATGTGATGACTGTGCCTTCTTCTGGATAGAGCTGGAAGGACAAAATAACTCTGAGAGAAGTGTTTAGTCTCTGGCTTTAATTAATGTTTTCATGACTGACTTGAGAGCATGTGTCTCGATTCCTCCGTGTACACTGAAAAGAAATGTCTTGTCAGTCAGTTGACTGAATGAACCTTTTATGTCAACCTGAACGCTCGCTATATTTGTGTAAGCTGACCTGAATTGATTTATTGTGTAATAATTATTGTTACCAATGGTTATTGTCGTCATTTATTTTATTAAACTGTGTTTTCCAGGTATTATTACACATTTTATAAAGACAATTAAAAACAGAGGAAGAAGTAACGAAAACGTGACATTTTTTATGCAGGTTTGGTTATATGTGTGAGTGTCAGCATTGTACTTCCTCCTGTTGAGTGTTTCATTAACTTTATAATGTACAATTTTACAGCTCTGATAGACTACTATTCAGAAAAATCTCAATTCTTAAGGAGATGACAAATAAAAATGTTCTTTTTTCCTGGCCTTTCTTTAATGACATAATTAAGCTTGAGATTCTTTGCTCATTGTTTTTATTTCTAATAACCAAAAAACAGTAAATCTTAAATTAGATATCAGCAGTTACAATGTTTATTTCATTCTTCTCAAAAACTCAAAGAATAGGCATTTTCTGCTACTTTATACATGTATTCTCACATGTGTTTTGGGAGAAGAATATTGTACTTCTTATTCTGGTACACATTTAATTAACAGCTGTTGTTAGTTTTTAGATTGCAATTTTACACAGCATATGATAACTTTTTAAAATATGATGCACTTTTAGATATTTAACAACCTAAGAGCACAAACGTTTAAAATTAGCTGCACTTCAACACAGTAAGTCATTGCATTTTGGTTGACGTACTTACTTTTACTTAGGTAGGACTTTCACTAGTTGAATATATAATAGTGTGACATTAAATAACTCTCTTACTTAGCTCTAATTTTAACACAGTACTAGAGTACAGTAAATATTTATAGAAATTTTATGAAAACACTTTTTATATATAACTGTGCTCTTTTAATCCCCTTATGTCTGCCACACTGTATTGTTATTCTCTTTTCTCTTTAAAATATATCATTGTACACTTGACAGTTTTTATCATAATTGTGCCTTTATGGGCTCTATGTAACTATGTTTTTTATTAGTTGTAATCGTTATAGCCACTATTTATATGCATAAAAATAATAACATCATTTCTATGGGTTCAGGCACAATAGTTTGAAAAAAATTACTCTGAAATATGTAGATTTTACTTTATAAAATTTGCACTTGTATGTGAAGAATTTGCATAAATTGAATTAATAATTTCTCCTGAAATGGGAGGATTACATTCAAAATAAGCACTGTCATGATAATTAGTTGTGCTTTCTCAAGCAGGACCAGTCTGAAGGCTTGTTCCTCTCCTCTTTCTAGTCATCCGTCATCCCTCTCCGCTTCCATCTCAACACCTCCCCCCACTCGTCCTAAACCTCCATCCCGCTCTTCATCGCTACAGAAAATCAGCTCAGGCTACAGCAGCCCAGCTCATTCCTCTCCATCCCTGTCTGTGAAGGAGAAGAGTTCACCTCTCCCTGTGGCCTCTCCAGGTGTGCAGCTCAAACTGAAATATCCCAGCTTGCCTTACACCGCCCACATCTCGCCTTCACACTCGCCTGCCGACAGCGCCCCGTCGCCAGCCCTTTCCTATTCCTCCACCGGATCCATCTCAGCCTCCTCCAGTCCTGCAAACACCCCCGAGCTGAACCAGACCAAACAAGAGAACAAAGGCCAGGCGATGCACAGCTTAAAAACATTCTGGGCCAACGCTAGCCAGAAACATGAGGGGCCCTGCCCGGCCAGCTTACTCCGAGGCGGGAATAAGAAAATGAGTACAGTTCAGAAAGATGTTTTGGGTTTGCTGAATCTTTCACCTAGACACGAGTCTGTCAGGAAAAACGCAGAGGATCCTGAGAATCACAACACTGATGACAGACCAAATGGTCACCAAAAACTGGAGGGTAAACCGCCTCCGCCTCCATCTGCTAGTCTTCCCACGAACTCTAAAGGAGGCATCAGACTTCCTTCTGGGAACGGCTACAAGTTTCTCTCACCTGGACACTTTTTCCCATCTTCTAAATGTTGAGAGTTTGGATGTTTGCCCTGCTGACCCAGGAGCCAGTTGACCAATCCTCTGGCTCATTTTCTGTTTGTGTATCACGACTGTCAATTTTTCAGTGAAACACAATTTTAGCAACCTCTGCTGAAGTTGCAGATAAAAAAAGTACCGTTTCATACTGATTTTACATGTTTTTGTGAAGGGATGTAAATGTTTGGAATGTGATGACTGTGCCTTTTTCTGGATAGAGCTAGAAGGACAAAATAACTCTGAGAGAAGTGTTTAGTCTCTGGCTTTAATTAATGTTTTCATGACTGACTTGAGAGCATGTGTCTCGATTCCTCCGTGTACACTGAAAAGAAATGTCTTGTCAGTCAGTTGACTGAATGAACCTTTTATGTCAACCTGAACGCTCGCTATATTTGTGTAAGCCGACCTGAATTGATTTATTGTGTAATAATTATTGTTACCAATGGTTATTGTCGTCATTTATTTTGTTAAACTGTTTTTTCCAGGTATTATTAAACATTTTATAAAGACAATTAAAAACAGAGGAAGAAGTAAAGAAAACGTGACATTTTTTATGCAGGTTTGGTTATATGTGTGTGTCAGCATTGTACTTCCTCCTGTTGAGTGTTTCATTAACTTTATAATGTACAATTTTACAGCTCTGATAGACTACTATTCAGAAAAATCTCAATTCTTAAGGAGATGACAAATAAAAATGTTCTTTTTTCCTGGCCTTTCTTTAATGACATAATTAAGCTTGAGATTTTTTGCTCATTGTTTTTATTTCTAATAACCAAAAAACAGTAAATCTTAAATTAGATATCAGCAGTTACAATGTTTATTTCATTCTTCTCAAAAACTCAAATAGGCATTTTCTGCTACTTTATACATGTATCCTCACGTGTTTTGGGAGAAGAATATTGTACTTCTTATTCTGGTGCACATTTAATTAACAGCTGTTGTTAGTTTTTAGATTGCAATTTTACACAGCATATGATAACTTTTTAAAATATGATGCACTTTTAGATATTTAACAACCTAAGAGCACAAACGTTTAAAATTAGCTGCACTTCAACACAGTAAGTCATGACATTTTGGTTGACATACTTACTTTTACTTAGGTAGGACTTTCACTAGTTGAATATATAATAGTGTGACATTAAATAACTCTCTTACTTAGCTCTAATTTTAACACAATACTAGAGTACGGTAAATATTTATAGAAATTTTATGAAAACACTTTTTATATATAACTGTGCTCTTTTAATCCCCTTATGTCTGCCACACTGTATTGTTATTCTCTTTTCTCTTTAAAATATATCATTGTACACTTGACAGTTTTTATCATAATTGTGCCTTTATAGGCTCTATGTAACTATGTTTTTTATTATTAGTTGTAATCGTTATAGCCACTATTTATATGCATAAAAATAATAACATCGTTTCTATGGGTTCAGGCACAATAGTTTGAAAAAAATTACTCTGAAATATGTAGATTTTACTTTATAAAATTTGCACTTGTATGTGAAGAATTTGCATAAATTGAATTAATAATTTCTCCTGAAATGGGAGGATTACATTCAAAATAAGCACTGTCATGATAATTAGTTGTGCTTTCTTTTTTTTTTTTTTAAAACAATATTTTATTAAATTTTAAATAACAAAACAAAATAAGGAACCAGTCAGCACAAGATCCATCAAATTAAGTATACAGAGTGCAAAAAAGAAAAAACAAATGACAACAATCAGCGCACATGGTCATCACATTACATGAATTATGTTATCATCTATACTTCTTCCCTTTCCTTCCCTAATAACAAGATACACTGCAAGCGGATATCATTACATTTCTTATCGTTTATTTGTAAAGACAAAGGAAGAGCATCCCTTTTGTAGCAGACCAAGAAGGTTATCAGGAAGATAATTAAGAAATGGTTGCCAAATTTGATAAAAGACATAATCATTCCCCTTCAGGGAGGCACTGAGGTGTTCCATAGGAAAAACTTGGAAAGTTTCTTTGTACCATTGGGTAAAGTTGTGCTTTCTTAATGCTATAAACACAGATGTAAAGCCCGTAACAGTTTCAGTTTACATTTACAACTGAACATTGTTAGTGACTTTTATTTATTGCAAATGTAGAGCTCATATTTTATTGTCACTGACACCTACTGTGATAGCATATCACCATATTGTTGTCGAACACAGCACACAGTTATTTTACTTAAGTAAAAGTGTCAATACTGCAATAATGTAATACACTCTTAAATGTTAAAGTCCACCATTCAGAAGTTCAGTTACTTAAAAATATGCAAGTATTTACATCCAAAAGCCACGAAAGTAAAAGTACTCAAAATATATGCAACAATAATTATTTATATATGAATGATTATAATTATTGATAGACATGCATATCATGCTAATGTTACACCAAATGACGGTTGTGTTATCTTTAGTCATTTTATATCCTGCTGTGCAGTTTGTGGATCCCTTAAATTAAGCTTTAAATATGTACATAAAATGATTCAAACATGTCCAACCACAATAGATTGTGCATATTCCACCAGAATAAAACAGCAGATACTGATATGTTCCAAATAGTCAAAGTTAGCTTTTAGCAGGACTACTTCTGTTGGTGTCTTCATACATTTTTGTCATTTATGTGGTGCCATGGGGACAATTCTTAAGGTGCTGGAACAGAAAAAAAATTACTTTTCAAATTTCAGAAAACTAGAAAAATGGCAAAATTAGCATTTAACTTTAACTATTTAACTAAGTGCAGTTCCTGCAGTTTCTGTAGTGTAACATTTTTGTAGGAAGACTTGATGCCAATAAAAAGTGCTTAACTCAACAAATGGAAAATAAACAATAAGCAATAGAAAGATAACAGTAATAGCAAGCTAATAAGCTAGGTTAATATATATAAATAAGGAGACACATTTGAATAAAAATAAATAAACCAAACTCACTTAAAAGCCAGACTAACAAGATATGGCTTGAGTTTGCTGTTAAAAACATACCATTACTTTCCACTACTGTCAATATCAGTAAATCTGCCATTCATTCTGTTAGAGACTTTGTTAAAATGCATGGTCCATACTCTAAACATATAGCTGATGTGACTATAGTGCATTGTCAATACAGCAAATCTGCTGTTATAATGAGTATCGTACATTAAAGTACAGTAAAGATACTGTTTTATTGAACACATTGAGCACATGTATATGTAGTAAACCTACGCTAAGTGAATACAATAGTGAATATGTTTATCACAATAAATATACTGTTGTGAATATAACACATGGCTAATTCAGTAAACAGACTGATATAGTGAATATACAACATGGATAATACAGTAACCCTACTGTTATAGTGAAAACACAACATTATGAATACAGTAAGCATCCTGTTATGGTGAATTTAGTACACGTTTAATACAGTAAGTGACACTTGAATGGTGTGGATGTTTCAGCCAATCAGAGTTAACCTGGAGGGCGGAACCAACTTGTTGATAATTCTCTCTGGTGTCGACTCCCAGTGCGCAGCCGCAGCCCGGGTGACGAAGATGGTGCTCATCAAGGAATAGTGAGTCTGAAGTGTTTTTAAAAAATGTCTTTTGGCGCATTTACTGGGGAATTTCCATCTGCCCCGGGGTGTGTTAGTGAGGAGTAAACATGTATGTGTCGTTTCTTGCTGTCGTTTGCTGTATTTCCTGACACAGCAGCCGGTAAAAAGGCAGCTTTAAGCGGGGTGGATCAGGACGTGGATAACGGGACGCACCGGTCTTTTTAGGCGTTGCTAGTGCGAGCTAACGTTAGCTTCTGAGTTGTAGCAGCCGATGGGATAATTAGCTTCTTAATGAAAACGAGTTACATAAAAATGCTTCGCTGGTTACACACAACCACGTTCAGTTACTTAGCATGACTTTGGTGGTTGGATATATCGCCAGTTAACCATTGAGCAGAGTGTTATATCTGTAAAGTGCCATAGTGTTAAGCTTTAGTCCCGTGAGTGACAGATTAAGGCTCCCTCTCCGTCGGATTTACCATTAATGCTAGCTGGCTAAGTTAGCCGGCTAGCTGCTAGCATGACAATTCCCTAACAACCGAGTTCATCTGGAAAGCGCACATCTAACCGCTAAGCTATTGCTCATAGTCAAAGCAGACGTAACGTTGACACATATTTCGACAAGATTTAACACATATTATGTAGCAGTTTAGCTTGTGGGGACGTGACTACTTCACTGTTACTTTGTTGGCGCTAGCTATATAGAGTTAGCTCTTTAACTGGGCGGCTAAAACACACATAACAGTAATATGTTGCTTAGTTGACGCAATTAATCATTCGACTGCACAAAAATCTATTTTCTTGGAGCTGTGCAGTGGTAATTGTATCCATTATATTCTTAGTAAAATTAGCTTTGCTGTATGGCCAGCCTGTCTCCGCTACATGTAACGGTACCTGTTGTTAGTGGGTGATAACACAGAATTTAATACTAAGTAATACAAGATCAAGGATTATCAACATCAATACCAGTATCTATATTCGAAAAGCATGTAATGTACTATCCTGGAAGGGAGAGAAACATATTACAATAGCTAAAATGAATCCATTATAAGTAGACTACTTCCAAATATATTGCAATTACTCCCAAACGTGGCTTTTTTTCTTAGTAATTGTAATGAAGTGTTGATAATACAACTGCAAGACTAATCAGTAACTTGATGAGGGCTGGCACTAATGGCTGTTTTTCTATAAATTAATTAAACCCCAATAAAATAGCAAAATAACTGCGTAATTCAAGTGATTTTTTTTATGACTATGTGTCATTGTATAATGCAGCACAATGCAAAATGTAAACAAACATTTATATATACAGTGCAAAATTGTAGAGTCAAACTGGAAACTGCAACAAAAGAAAAAATTAATTGAAAAGAGGGCTTATTATTTAAGTCAATAGGCATGGTCGTGTATTGTACCGTGCTGCACAGTGCAGAAACCACCTTTTTGTTCTTTGGTAATTTGAAGTACTGTCATACTTTGAAAGCTTTGGGTCTTTGGAAACTTTCACACTGCACAGAGTCAGACTCTGCTGCAGCCGCTATTGTCTAAAACTGTAGCACTGACTGCAACTGTCAAGTGACTGGAGCCTAAAAGTGTGTCATGACACAATAATTATGCAGCGATCCTCAAAAAACATTTGTTATAATGAACTGAATTAATATGAAATACAAAAAACATCGATCACTTAAAAATATTGATGCTTATGCATCTTCATTATCAATGTCATTGTTTATTGTGACTAATTGTATGTTGTAGACTTGATTAGCTCTCAGCTATTTAATTATTTGCCAACTGTTAAGATAATCTAATAATCGGTTTGAGTGTTTTTTTTAAATGAAAAGTCACTGATTGCAGCTTCTTAAAATGTCCTCCTCCATAACGATACATTGAATGTCTTTGGGTTGTGGACAAACAAGACATTTGAGAATGTCATCTTAGGCACGGGGAAACAGACATTTTTCATAAATTTTTGACATTTTATACACCAAGAAATAAATCAAGAAAATAATCAACAGATTAATTGACAGTGAAAATTATTGTTAGTCGTAGACCTAGTTTGAACTAAAGAGGCGATCACATCACACATGTACACAACAGCAGCAGAGGTGTAAATGCTGGAGTACCAAAAAGAGAGCATTGGTTGGATCTAGCTAGAGCTGAACCAGATTAAAAAACATTTAATCTCAAAAAAGGCATTAGTTGCAGTCCTAGACTGAAGATGATTTATAAATTTTTGTGGTATTGATTCTTTGACACTCAGAACAGTTTCATATCTGTAGTATTGAAATCTTTATTTCAATTTCAGACATAGCAGGGAAAATCTGCTGAATACTAGAGAACTGTCCAGCAGATGGATGTAGCAGAGTTTTATCTAAGGTATGATTATTTTCACACAAGGGCTGCAGCTAGTTCAACTAATAATTATTTTTACATGTTGATTAATTTTGTTTAATGAAATGAAAAAAATTGTAGATAAATGGAGTACCTAGAGCCATAACTTTGTTCAACCAAATGTACATCATTTGCTGTCACATATGAGAGAAAACAACAGAAAATCATCATGTTGACCAATAGATTTTGGTGTCTTTACTTTAAAGTACAAGTCATTGCAGCTGTAATAAATGTCATTTGTTGTACTTTGTAAGATATACATGCCTGAACAAATTATGTGTCCACTAAAGCTAGCTGTAACAGAGATGTTGTATCTCTAGAGCTGGGCTGTTTATTCTTATCCTTGTAATATTAATAACAATTATAATAAAATTACATTTATTTGAATAACATGTTACAACACAATTACAGCGTGTCAGTGAATTACATGAGAGACAGTTATGAAATGACAGTAAAAAAATGTAAAATATAAACTAAATCATTGTTCAGAAAGTATAAAATCATGCATGCTAGAATGAAAAGATTTGTTTTTGGCGGTGGTGGTGTATAACTTTCTAATCAATATGGAACAAATAATTTGCTGTCTTGCTCACAATACAGTCAATTCGCAAACTGACAGGTCTATCAAATCTAGTCCACGCATGTTCCAGCAAAATACATTGATCTCCAACTATTTTGATGGATGAATTATCTAAATGTCTTATCTCTGTCAAACCTCCATGGTGATGGCTGTGGTTCTGTTGCTAGTAATATCTCAGTAGGATTCTGTTGATTATGTCTACATGCTGTCTCAGTGTCTACATCTTTCCTATCTTTTCCCTACATGAGAGGACTCCATAAAGAGCTGTGGAGTAGTGTGGCGTGTTTTTGTTTACTGCCAGATTAAACTTTGTTGTAATTTTAACGCTGTTTAGTGTGTTTAAGGCAGCGTTTCAGAGGGTAGACATGTGCCACCCATTCAACACAACATGAATGCACTAAAACACAAATTGACCAAGCTAACCAACCTAGCTGACTGACCTGTACTGTAAAATTGACAGCTTGCATAGTAATGTAGAAGAGAGCTGTTATCACTCTTGTGCAATCCAGTTTTGTTCATGATTGACAGAGAAATGCAGTGCCATACATTTAGGTCCATTAGGTCAACAAATAGTGGAATCTTTTTAACTGCATGATCATTCTGCTAGTTTTTTAATAATTTAGAGCTGCAACTGTGGATAATTCTTTTCAATTAATCTGTGAAATACTTTATTCAGTAATTGTTTAGTCTATAATTTGTGACAAAATTGTGAACTTGTTTCCTAGAGCCTTAAATGACTTCTTGTACTTTCTTGTCCATATTCTAACTTCTAATCATCACATTTGGGAAGCTGGAATAAGTGAATGTTTGGCGTTTTTGTGCAAAAATAGATTGAATGTTTAACTCATTAAAATAGTGACTAGGGCTGAAAATTTTAGGGAGAAAGTCTAATTGCAGATATTTTGATTTTAATTTCAATATATATTTTTTTAAAAGTCAAGCTTCATTTCTTTATTGTGTTTGTAATACATTATGTGTAATACACGTGAAGTATTGAAACATAAGATGGCATCAAAAGACTGTCACACAAGGAGAACAACTTAAATTTGTAAAATTACTGCCACAACAGTTTAAATTCTAGGTCACACACTGCATAACATCCTAAATTTCCACCTTTGCTAATTACACTGATTCATTCATTTGTGGAATCTCTCAATTTTTCAGTCCTAATTAATACTACTACTAACTTGTTAAGTGGCTAATCACTGCAGCTATAGATTAGCAAAATGGTGGTTTCGTAAAGTTTTATCAAAGAGAATATAATAAAACTAGTCGTAATTAAGATTTTTCAAAAGGCTGCAGCTCTGTGTGTCAACGCATCATAGTACAGGTGCTGTCGTTGCCTGTGATGTCTGGGAGGACACAGAGGACTTGGACTGGAGCTTACATAACTGCAAGTTACCTGAACTACAGGACAATTTGAACTGTGACTGCTAAATCATTCAAATTGTCAAAGTTTGGCCCTTTTGAATCCAACAAAACGTTTTCCAATGCAGACCTTGTCTCTGCATGTAAACACAGTTTAGATATATGATGCACCTTAGAAGTCGATCAATATTTTATCTTTGCAGGACCAATCCAATTAACAAAAAATGTAGAATAGCAAACCTCCCACACAAGACTTGATTAAAATGCCATTATTTATTTATATTTTATGAGTTTTTAATTAAAAGAGATGTTTTCAATATTTATTCTTCAGTCTTAGTTGGCCAGTACTCATGACATGTAACCAATCAGCTCATCAGCTGTGAGCAGGACATTGTTTGAGATCACATGGTCTCAAACCATCAGCAACCGCTGAAGTTAATTGCAACCTCTGTAATCTGGCCAGTGACAAGTTCCGCATGTCTTCTCTTAAAGAGTTGGTGGTTTAAGGCACATTGCAGTCATTTTCATATTTTAGGTTCAAGTTTGTCTTTGTTGTATTGAAGCAAAACACAAACAGGATTGATTGCATTTCCTTCGCTTTTACATGCTACAGTTCATTTGGGTGTCAGGGTTTTCTCTACATAAAGCAATTTTGTTGCCTAATAATTAGATAGAATTGGGGTTTCAGTTAATTAAGATAATAAACAGCTTTGTCTATAAAAGGATCGAGAACAACACAAAAACTTTGCATCTTTCAAATAAGTTAACACAGAATCTTTACTTTAAGCAAACAGTCATAGTCATTCCCAAAAGGCCTATTCTGAACCAGGAAAACCCTGAATACACAGAAAAAAATATTGATTGTCACAGGAAAACTATAGAAGCTAGTGTATTAATGTTGATTAATTTCTCATCTTATACCGACAACTGCTGTTCAGGGAAATTAAGAGGTGTGCGAAATTGAGTCAAAAGTGAAAGTTCTCACTCTTCATGGCACCAGATTATATCCCTGCTGGTGTAACATGGTTGCTTTGCTTGACTGATCTGCTTCAAAATCTCATGTAGATGCTTTTGTGATTTTTGTCAGGACCACAATGTTGATTTCTCTCCGTTACAAAAGCTGCAGTACATACTAACGTGACCCAAAACCAAGAACACTGCACTCTGCGTTTATGTTTCGAGTTGTCCAATATTTTTCCTGCGGTTACACAATTGTAAAAATCTAGTTGAAAATTGTGTGCATCATGGCAAGTTATGTAGATTTTGTATGGCATCCAGGTTATAGATGTAATATGTTCTCTATTACAGTCTTGTTCTCTTGGCTAAATCCATGTCACATAATAGCTTTAAGTTGTTTAAGTGAATGTTTTGGTTAAGGGACTTTCTGCCCTAAATTGACTGCATATTCTCAGCCTGTGTACCGCCTCCAGCAGTCAGTCAGTGTGTCTTTAGGTTCAGGGTGGGGTGCTGTGTGTGCTAATTTTAATGGAAGGTTGGGATGAATTTGGAGAGGAGGAAGAAGTGCTGCCTGAGAGGACAGGAAACCCCAGGCAAGAAAGTCCCTTTTTACTTGTGTATAGTCAAGCTGTGAATAAAGGAGTCCTGGTTACACTGTCGATCTAGCAATGACATAACTCTATTTTCATTGCATAAATTGGACGTATTTAATAGTATACATGCATATGTAAAAACATTATCATCACATAACTACAGAAACATTAAATACTGAGCATTCTTGAGGACTGTCTGTTGTAAAAGATCGATTATCCTCTGACACTATTGACATAGATAATGCTGTGGAAAGTAATTTCATGTTAGTAATTTTTTGGTCTTGCAAATACAAAGTTACTCTTACTGTCTTACTTTTATAATGCCTCTCAGTTATATCATCAAAATTATCAGGGCTGTCCTTAGCCAGTGAAAGTCTTGGAGAATACCTAACACCTTCAGCTAAATGACTGGCTACAGTGGAGAAAATGTGTACCTTTTCTGTAGATAAACTAAATCGACACTGCAGCTGCAGCAATTGATTGACTGCGTGTCAACTGTTACATTGTCAACTATTCTGAGCATCATTTAAGTGGTTTGATTTTTTTTTTTTTTTTAAGTCAGAATTCTCCTGCTCCAACTTTGTAACTTTAAATATTGTCTAGTATCTTTATTCTTCTATGACAGCAAGATAAATATGTTTTGGTAGTAGACAAAACAAGACGTTTGTCTTCATGGGCTTTAGGAAACACTAATTGACACTGAGTGCACTTTAGCTGCTAGCTTTATTAACCTACATGAATTCTATATCTACATTGAAAGCTAACATTTGCAGCATATTTAATCATTTGAATGTAGTTATTTTAGACTGAAATGATAACAACAGACCAGTGTGCAACTGCCCTTATTCATATGAGTTCTGAAAATAGGACTATATCAACTGGTGGCCCAGCATGAGAACTATTGAGAATAAAACACAGACAAGCTAACAGAGCTATTTTTAGATGATCTGACCTGCCATGTTCATTGTTGAGCTGTGATATACAAATTGCTTTTTGCAAAGTTTACACTCACCTTTGTCCATCAGTTTGAACAAAGGGCAGCCATGTCAGTGACCTCTTTGACACAATGTCAGTTAGTTTGGAGCTGACTCTGAGTAAGTATAAAGGTTAAATAAGTTAGACCTGTACAAACATGGAGTCGCACACATGTTTCTGCACCAGTTGGATGTGCTCTTCCCTCTCCGACACACCTGCCTCATGAAACAGGTCTGCAAAGAGTTCCCTTGAGTTTTAGTAAGTTAGACCTAACAGTTTCCATTAGGTTAAGCCAGGTTAAATTGTGGTAACATGTGGTCACAGGTAGCTTTTTCCTATTGCCACCAAAAATAGTGAATTCATCTTTGAAGGCTGTTGATGTAATGCTTTTCTCCCTATGAAAGTCACACAAAGGATTGTCCAAGCAAAGTGAATTTGGTTGGATAAAAGCATGTCAACCAACCAACTGACCAGTCAACTTGGAAATTACAACCCTAGAATTATTGTTGCTTCATAATGAGTTCAGCTGGGAGACAGATTTTCTTCTTTTAGCACAGAACCAGAGCTTGCACAAGCAAATCTTTATAGTTGATGTTTTTCTGTATTTGTTTTGACACTCCATGCACATTGTGCATTTAAAGACTGTGATGTTTTCAGTGCTCAAGCATTTATAGTAATAATCTGAAACAATTACAATCACAGGAGTATTTAGACTTCTGGCCAGCCTCCAGAATTGTGTGAAACATTTAAATATCTTCAGTCTATTTTTCCTAAACTATTTGTTTCTCTCTCCATTCCCTACCCTACTTCTCCCTTATTTGTCCTCTCAGCCGCGTAGTGTTGCCAGTCTCTGTGGAAGAGGTGAGTACTATTACTTCCATATCCTCTTTATTACATGAGCAACTATTTCAATTCACACAAAACACTCATGTACTCTGTTCAAACTAAGAACTGCTGGTCATAATACCAGCAATCACATTTAGGAATTTTTTTTGCCGTGAAAATGAAATAGGGCTGAAACGATTGCTCAAGTAATTTGGTTACTAAAATTCCTGAGGCAAAATTCTCTGAATCGAGGCTTTGCCACCGCTGCAGGAAAAAAATCCTAGAGAAAACCCTGAATGCATTCGGATATGTTGGATTAAGGGGCAATTAAGTGTGTCTGTCTGTCAGTTTGGTTTTTGCTGTTTTTTGTTAGATTTTAATTCAATCTTAAATTTCTGTGCTGTATCTAATGGCTTTAAGTGGCACTACATCGTTGAAGCACCTGCACAGACTTCAGGGACATGCTTGGCCTTTGCCTTTTCTTGCAATTAATCTGAGGACTTGCCACTGTAGTTAAGTCTGCATATTCACTCTGTCTTCTGTTTCTGCGGCATTTTTTTACAGTATCAAGTCGGGCAGCTGTACTCTGTGGCTGAGGCCAGCAAGAATGAGACAGGAGGAGGAGAAGGCATTGAGGTGCTGAAGAATGAGCCCTATGAGAAGGATGGGGAGAAGGGACAATATACACATAAAATATACCATCTAAAGAGGCAAGTCTGTGAAATGAAGTTGCTTTCTAAAAGGTTCTCTGTAATAGAGAATTTGCATGTCTGTGTGACCTAATTTCTAAGAGTACCTCTACTCTCTGATTGGTGTAAGGAGTGGATGCAATTCAAAACTCTCTGCTGAGGATGGAGAGACTGGTGAACATCTGGAGCTAACTGCACCCACAGGCCTTGCGTGTGGTCTTCCCCTAAGTTGGTCATAACTTTGAATTCCAACCAACTACTGAATTTCACCAGTTGTACCATCTTAGGCTTAAACCACCTTTTTGCTAGGACAGGGAAATGTTACGATACATGTCCAAAGGATATATCCTTTCTGCTTTTCCTGTGCATTGCCCATTTAGGCAGCTGTGCAATGAATTCTGGTAGCAACACCCCAGCATTTAGTGATACATCATGTTTGCTGTTCTTATTTGCATAAATTTGAGGTCTAGGGTACTTTGTAGAAATCAGGGGCATCCAGCCACCACTCACCACCTCTGGAAACTTATGGAAAACTTCTAAGCTAACAGTTGTCTATCAAAATTAAAGACAGATTCCACGATTACACAGCTTTTTTTCTCACGTCAGATGTTTCCAGAAATACCTTTGTGGTATGTGATTTTGTAATTAAAGGAAAAACTTCCAAATGAGCCAGTGCATTAGTTATATCTGGAATCTAGAAGCGGACAGGCCATAAGTGAAGCGTTTGACCAATCAGGTGCAGCCAGTATTTGTTGTAGGTGGGTGTGGCTATATTGGTCTCATATTGAAGAGAACCTGCCAATCATCTATTGTAACACTGCCTGATCTTACGCCCTTCAAGCAAATTGAAAATGGTATAATGGTTTTTTTGTGTCGATACAGTCTGAGTTAACGTTGTGGTTAAAATGTCGGATCCTGCACCACAGTGAAAACGGAAACACTGAATTGTCCAATTGTGGTGTTGTTTGTGTAAACAATCACACCACCTCATGCCTGCCCCGAGTTCCTGCTGTGGAAAACTACCAATTATTTCAGTCCCACATCCCCAAACCTAAGTAGGTAAGGCACTCTTAAATCTGACGGTGCAACCTTTTTGGCAGTCACCTGAAAAGAATTACTAGGTTTAATGACAGCTCTGAATTCTTGGGAAATAGCCTGAATAAGCACCTTGCAGCACTGCCTCATGATGTTATCCATATTTCAAGATCATGTCTCCATGCACACTGCCAAGCACATCAGTCACCAATCACAGGATCTTAAACGTCATCAGGGGAGCAAACTACCTGTTGAACACAGTCGTTCATCTTCATCTCTTCAGCAATTTTAGACCTTTAATCCTAATCAAAAGTCAAACGTGTTTTGCTGCATAAGGACAGAAAATGTGGTGCAACTGAACAAAAGCTTTTCTAAAAACAAGCCCTCATCCTTTCTCTTGTCAGGTGTTTCCTCTTATTTTGTCTACCCCTTCTATATTGTTTTCCTGGTCCTTTGATATTGCAGAAAAAAGGTGTAAGAGTTTGAGCCAGAACTTGCAGCATGCACAACAACACACAACAAAATTCATTGCAATTGGAGTTGTAGAATTGATGAAATATTTAAAATTGTTAACTTCAGGCTCATTTCAGATTTTAAGGACATGCCCTGCTTTAGACTTTGATGTTTGATTTCACTAAAAGACCGGACTGATTGTCTGACTGTTTGTTTGTCTTTTTGGCCTTGCAGTAAAGTCCCGGGATATGTGAAGATGATTGCACCAGAGGGAGCATTAGTTTTTCACGAAAAGGCTTGGAACGCCTACCCATACTGTCGCACCAGTAAGTTCATGCTTAGTGTTCTTTCTTCAGCGAGC
The DNA here is from genome assembly GCF_022539595.1 of Amphiprion ocellaris. NCBI lineage: Eukaryota > Metazoa > Chordata > Actinopteri > Pomacentridae > Amphiprion > Amphiprion ocellaris. Next base: position 22,738,022 of record NC_072782.1, on the reverse strand, counting down.
TGACATGATTTGATTAACATGAATGATTTCATAGTTACCTACAACCATGTACTTTGATGGCTTTCAGTGATTGATATTTGATACTGATTTTGTCTTTTTCCTTCTCCTTGTCCTCCTGCCTTTTTCCTTTCACCTTCATCCTCTGCAGTTGTGACGGTGAGTTGTTTGTAAACTTTGCCAGTTTTTTTTTCTTTTTTTTTATGCTGTGCCACACCAAATGGTTAATTATACCTGCTTACGCTTGAGGCTTGTGAAGTCTGAAGTCTATCCCAGCTGACACTGTTTTTCAGACAGTCACAGAGCATAATACAGTATATAGAGAATGACTATCACACTTCGATTAATTACTTATTTGTGAGATATTCATTCTTGTTATTATATTTTGTTATTTATTTGAGTGTGTTTTTAATGAAAAAAAATCTAATTTTTTTTACTTTCAGCTTCTTAAATGTGAATATTTCCTGGTTTCTTTTCTCTTCTGTGATGATAAACTGAACATCTGCAGGGTGTGGGAAAAAAATGACATTGTGGGTCTTTAAAGACACCGTTTGATGTATTTCTCACTTTCTCCCATTTCGTAGCTCAAGCAACTAATCAGTCAATCAATCCAGAAAAAAATCAACCTTGAAAAATGATCATTAATTGCACCCCCACACTTGACAGCAGTTTTGTATTTTCATGTGGATGGAGATTTGTTTACAAATATGCATGTTACGGTTCTAGAAAGTTATATTTGATGCAAAAAGCTGTAAATTCCATGAAAACAATCTGGTTGTACCTTGAAAATTATTTTAAATAAATAAATTGTTTCAAATGCTGGTTTGACCAGGCCTTTAGATTTCGTGTTTAACTGCTTTACACTCAGATATTTGATGCCATTGTCTGTCCTTTGATAAGTGTCTTCACAGCCTAGTAGTGCTATGTATCACCTGTAAGCTAACTACTGTTGCTAGGGTTAAAAATAGACAGGAACTGAGCGCTGCAGCATCACTAGTTCAGTCCTAACGTCTGATTGGCTAATTGGATTTAGCAGTAGGGTTTAAGTACATCTCTCACAACCCTCCATTCATGGTGTACAGTTCGTACTGGCTAAGATCAGCTGCACCTGTCAGTTCAACAGTGGTACCGGATTCCTGTGTAACAGCTTGGCGTAGATTGACTTCATTATCCTTCCTAAGACTTCTGTGTTTTCTCTTGTGCTTTTCAGAATGAATACATGAAGGACGACTTTATGATAAAGATTGAGACGTGGCACAAACCTGACATGGGAACAGTAGAAAATGTAAGTGAGTAGAGGACACCAAGTGGAGGCATGCTAGTGTTAAATGATAATACAGAAATTTATTAGATATTTTGCACTCATGTCAAGTCATGGGACAAAAAAAATAATTGCAGAAGTAGAGGTTTCCAGACTGTTGGCTCCTAATAAGAGTCACACCACAAAATGACTAGATCCCATGAGAGAATGTATTATTCAACCCTCAGTGCCTCATAAATACATGCCCACATGTTTCAAACTCAATGTCCCCAGTTTACAAGCCTGGCAGGACTGTCATTTTGTTCATCAGTCCTCTAAACGCCCTCCAAAACTACAAAAGACATAATCCAATTGTTTTCACCAGCTGTACCTTGTGTAAAATCTGTAGAGTGCCCCTTGAAGCAGACACAGCAAACTCCCATTTTCTATATTTGTGCATGTGAGTGAGATGGAATAGAGTGGTTGCCATGACAGTACAGAAAGGTCCTAGTCACAGTGCACCAGTGTGGGTCTGAATTTGAATCTGATTTGATTCACACTCCAAAACCGATTTGAATGAAGCCTGAAGTTTTTCTCCTTGTGCCAGGTCCATGACCTGGATGAGCAGACATGGCCAACTGTGGAGGTGGTGCCCATAGATATTGCGAGCAAAGACGAAGTGGCTTCTGGGGTGAGTTTTTACACTGAGGGTCTTTATTCAACTTTTTTTTTGTCTTGGAAAAGGTTCTTTAAAAATGGAATCTTGTTTTCGGGAGTTAGACAGTTGTGCATTCACAGCTACTTCTCACATGGTCTTCAATAAAGTGTTGAAATGTGCTTTATTGTCCTTAATGCTGCAAGGCTGGAGAGACTTTTAAGTTTAGTTAAAGTGAGTTTTCAGTCAGTCTTCCCTAAAATAGTCGCATTTTGAGGTGTTTTTTCCTCCTTTCACATTTTTCATTATGTGTAGCCTCATTTTTTAGCTCACAGGTTAAGTGTCGGACTACACAGTGCACTATTTCGTCCGACACTTTTGGAAACAGCACAAACATGGCTGGAAGTTGTGAGAAGTAAGAAATGTCCTCTCTGCATTGTGTCACAGTTAAAATATAAATCAGAAAAACAGAAAAAAGAAACCCTAAAGTTTAGTTGTTGTTTTTTTTTTGATTATTTGTTTTACAAAACAAAAAAACTTGAATCAGCAGGTATAGCAGTTCTTCAGGTCTGCAAATCTAGAAAGATATTTCACCGTGCTGAATGTATCTTCCAACAACTTGCAGGCAACTTGCTCCTCTGTATGCTGTTTTTCAGCCATACTGCATTTATTTTATTGATTCGGTATGTTTCATTAAGCCAGGGGGGAAATCTGTGAAACGGCTATGATTACAGCTGAACAGATGGTCAACTCAAAAGATCAATCTGAAATTGTCAGATCCTGAGCTTCAACAGTGATGGGAAAGTGAGAGTCTGTGATTGATAGAAGGCTTCACTGATGAGGACTCTGTTCTTGGATTAGTGAGATGTCAAGGAAACTTTCCCAGCAAACGCTGAAAAAGAAGGTCAGGGCCATCCTATATTTGGGCCTTTACAGTATTAGATAAGTGGATCAGTGTCACCACAACACCCAACCTGATGAGGAGGTATGGCTAACTGACATCACTGATTTAAAGCAGGATGTCTCCACCATGAGGAAGACTATGGTCACACAGGTTCACTGGAAGCCTCAAAGGAGCCCAAATAGCTGTGCAGATACATCCAATTATATAACACCTCACCGAACAGAATGAAATACTTGGACTGCAGTTACAAGCTTGAAATATGTGTGAAGATGCGATGTGGTGGTTGTTTATTGCATAAATATGTAGATAAGGTTACAACATGAAAAGAAAGTAAGGGGATAACTCGGGTCATTACAAAATAAGAGTTTTGCTGGATTTTCTGCTGCTGGAGATTTTACATTAATAACAACCGCAGTGTTTTCTTGTCCTTTCCTCATACTCAGTGACTCTCATGAAAGCCTGTTAGCTGAACTGTCAACTATGTTTCAATAGTACCTTGGTGGGCAAAGGGCAGGGTCTGTGGTTTATCTCACAGTGATTGATAATAAGAACCAATACACAGGAGCCTTTTATTCACTTATTATTCGCTTATTGAATTGAACACTTTTAAATCAAGAATTAATTCTGAATAGACATCAGTAATTGGAATAAAATCAAATAATGAGACTTCAGGATTTTTTTAAACAGTTCAAAAATTTCTTTTTTTATTTTTCGTCTTTTTTTGTTTTTTTTTTTGCTCTTCTGTACAGATGAAAGTTGGACAGTTTGTTAATAATTTTTCTTCCAGGCAAATTGTAAACTTTTTTTGAACTGATTGTCAACAGTTTTATTATTTAATAGTCAACTAACCAATAACATAATATAAGGATGGTGGACTTCACTGCATGTCCTGTTGAGTCCACTTTGACCGTGATCGTATGACTTTACTCACTCAGATGTTATATGTCATCTTATACAGGCTGATTGACACTGATAATCAGTGATCTGCTCCAAGTAATATTGTCTTAGCACACTCTCATTTTTCCTCCACATGAGCACTCTGGCTGGTAACCATTAAGAGGCACAGGAAGGTTTCAGATAGCTGTACTTTATGGGCTAAACTCCCACATATATTTTTAATTAGCCAAGTTATTAACAGCAATTAATTGATTAACAAGTAATTATTGACATCGATAATTCCTCCTCCAACTTTGAAATGAGGCGTGGGTCAAACCCGGTGCCCCCAGATTGTTACTGATCAAGGATACCGATTACCAATATTTGGAACAGATATATTTTTGCAATACAAATGGAAATTGTTGAGAAATTGTCCAAATTTCGAATAGCACAAACTCTACATTGTTAATTTATGTTTTACATGTTTGATTGAAAGATGACTTTTCAATATTCTCTGTTGATTGGCTTTTTGATTGTGACATTAACCTGTCGGAGTGTGCTGTGGGTGGGACATAGCTCAAGACCACTGAGTGGTGACTACAGATAGAGGGAGGCAGCTGCACCAGAGCCGCAGTAATGATTTTTTATGTTGGTTTGTTTATCAGGAAGTAAGTTTAAAAAAAATACTGATAGTTGGAAAAATGCGCTCACACTCACAAATAAAAGGATAATCTGTTAACCCCTGTTAGTTTCTAATGAGATTGTAGATATTTGGTTTTGGCCTAAAATACATATATACACACACTTTCTTAAAACTGTTAGGGCAGCATAGGGTGATTATATACATTTAAAATAATTGTTGATCATTGCATTCTTACAGGATTGACTGCAGTTGTTAATTACCATCAGTTGGCTGCTAATATCATATAGTAACAACATCCCTGTAAAAGTCTACACACCATCCCGCTTGATCTGTCCCCAAATTTGCTGCCTGTCTTCAGCATTTGTTGTTGATGGAAATAAAACATATTTATTGCACTTGTGATTCAGAAAATTGTCTTCCTCAGATGGAAATTACACCATTAAGGCTTGAATGAGTGATGCTGCTCAGCAAATTAAGACACTAAAATTGGGCTGTGGAATAAGACCACTTTATTGTAAGCTGAAAATGAAAAGCACCATTATGGATTATCAGTACTTTGTCAGGATGTGCTCTGTGAAATAACATGAGAACACATAAATCAAAGTCACAGCTGTCTTTTAAAACATCTTCTTAGTCTGCTGGGGTTAGCCAGTAATACCTAAACCCTCATGTTAACCATGGTTTAAAATCTAAAAGGAGGCATTAAGCCTTTTTCATCCAGGTGGGTCACAGTTGTCGCAGTGTTTCTTACACTACCTCCTTTACAGTAATGACTTAAGTGGATCAGCGTCGAGGTCGAGGCTTAATCTGAATGTCCATCTGCCCCAGGTATTCACCACGCTTCCCCTGCACAGCTGATGGATTAAAACAGCACATTGAGTCTTGAGGTTGGGGGTTGGGATTTGGGGGCGTGTAGTAAAAATACAATTTGCTCTTGATGATAGTTCAGTGTTCAAGGGTCTTCAGTGTGACTGACTGGTGCAAAGTTGTTCTCTTTAGGAGACACACAGGGAGAGTGTTTTCATGAACAAATTCGGTGATTGTTTGGCATTTATGCATAAGCCACATTTCCCCAAAAATGTTTTGTTAATCTAGTTTTAGTTAAACAAATTTTTTTTTTTTCAGCTATTACAATGACTTATTTGCTTATTTAGCTTAAGAATTAGAAGGAATTTCTCAAATCTTAACTGGACTAATTTGGACTACTAACAACTCATATTACCTTCAGATCAGCTTTGGGATGACTGTGGATTAGGGATTGACCGATATGGGTTTTCCAGGGCCAATAAGAATGTTGATTATTGCTAATCAAGAAAGGCCAATATTTGGACCCGATATACATTGCATGTAATGTTTTGACCACATGTGATAATAGAGAACCTGTCATTCATAACTAGGTTTCTTCATTAATAAGGACGACTATAAATGATTATGTGAAATAGAAACAGGAGTGATTAAATTAGGACGCGCTCCTCTGTTTATGTTGGATCAATTGAGATTGATCAAATTGTGTCCTGCAGTTACATCTGCTGTTCTTTTCTGTTTTCTTAATCTTTCACTGTTTTGTCATTTTTATTATCCACTAAGGTCCGTATCTTAAAGCATTATTAATTATTGTTTTTTTTTCCTCATTCGGATTCAGGGGAAATTTTAATTTGTGGCTACCTTCTAACTTAGCTGCTAGCTTTTAGCCTAACCTTAGCCACTGTCAGAGTAGCAAGATTCATGTTTTGTGACAGCAATTTGTGTTTCTTGTTCAGTTTTTGCCGTCTCTGCTTGAGAGACATTTCTGAGACCACAAAGTGACGACAGACAGAGAGAGGTGGTTACATCACAACGGAAGTAATGCATTTAATTTATTGATAATTGACCAATAAAAACAATTATACTGATAATCAGAAAAATGCCAAATATCGGCCACAATAATCAGTGAGGCTGATGATTGATCTATCCCTACTGTAGCTTTTCTGGCTATTCTGACTTTCAAACCTCTGTACAGTTTAATTAGACATGTCACAGAAATGACGACTTATTTCACACTGTGACAGTCAGAGTTTAAGACACATTGTTATGATGAAGTAATAGGTGTCAAATGTATGCATGCTGCATGAAACAATGTGGCAGCTATGCAAACACACTATGCACCACTGTAAGCAGTTTGCAAAAGTTACCAGCAACAAAAGAATTCAGAATTTAAAAGAAAATAAAAAATTTGACCAGTTTTGTTTATTCAGGTTGATTTTCCTCCAGTCTTTTTGTTGATCAAATTGTCAGAAATAATTCATAGATTTCTGTCCAAGAGTCTAACACAAACTTTTTGCTGTCGTGTCAATTCTGCGCCAGGAAAAATTCTGAACATGCCTGCCAAGGTGATGAAGAAAAATACTGCAAACAACCCTAAGTGTAAATCATTTTACAGTACTAGTCAAAAGTTTGGACACACCTTCCCATTTAGTGGTATTTATCTATTTTAATTATTTTCTGCATTGTAGCTTAATGCTGAAGACATCAGAACTATGAGAGAACACATGGAATTATGTTGTAAATGAAAAAGTGCTAAAAAAAAAAAAAAAACAGAACATGTTTCATATTTTAAATTCTTCAAAGTAGCCCCCTTTTGCTTTGATGACAGCTTTAGACACTCTTGGCATTCTCTGGCAAAAACAAAACGGAACAATATTAATTGGAAAAATGCCAGAAACCGATCAGGCCGATAATCGGTCTATCCCGAGTAGACAGCTCCGTTTTTTTTTTTTTTAGCATTTTAATATTTTGTTTCTTTTTGTTCTTTTTCAGGACTACAAGCCAGAGGAAGATCCTGCTCTTTTCCACTCTGCCAAGACGGGCAGAGGACCTCTAGGCCCTGAATGGAAGGTGCCTGACATGGACACAGAACTTCAATATGTTCATATTATATTCTTGTACATCTGTAATTAGATATCACTGATTTCCTTTTACTTCCTTCGCAGAATGAGCTGAAGACAGATTGTCCCTACATGTGCGCATACAAACTGGTCACTGTCAAGTTCAGATGGTGGGGTCTGCAGACCAAAGTGGAAAACTTCATTCACAGGGTAATAAATACTGTCCTCTCATATCAAAAATATTTGTGCTTAATATTACACTTAAACCCTTTTTCGTTATATTTATCTAACATTTACTTTTGGCGTGTTCAGATTGATCTGCACAGTCTAGGTCACATAGTCATGATTATCAATTCCAGTGATGGGTGTTGTTTCTACCTTGCCCAGCAGGGGGCGCATAGCTTTGAAAAGCTTTTTTTTTTTTTTTTTAAATCTCTGCTCATGTTGGAAATTTAAAAAAAAAAAACAAAAAAAAAACCAGGAAACTGAGAAAAGGTCAGGGAAGAGATGAGAGGGAAAGGATTACCAAGTGTAATTATTTAATTGGAAAAGCAGGCATGTGCTTGTGTCTTGAATTTTTTGCTGCTACTCTTCTGTAATATTAACCCTCTGAATCCCAAGCAGTTTCTGAGTGTTTTTATTGCTTCTACAACATTCATCCTCACCATGGGCTCATTTTCCCCTGCAATAAAAAAGTCATGCACTTCTGTAGGAACAGCACAGCTACCTGAACTTATTAATGTCTTCTGTGCAGTACAGGATACTGGAAATGATGGGGGCTCCACATGCATAGTGTATTCAAGTATTTACATTTTTATAGCCTCTATAAATTAAGAATTTCCCCCCAGTACATTAAGTCTAGAAAGATATTTCTCCATGCTCAATGCGTCATCCCGCCACCTTTCTGACAGTTCACTCCTCTGTTATTGATCTAGTATATTTTATTTTTCTGTCAGTCTGTCTTGTTGCAGTTTAGCTGAAAACTCTGATTTTTTTATTTTTTTTTGTATTTTCTGGCTCTGATAAATTGTGTGTGTGTGTATATGTATATATGTGTGTGTGTGTGTGTGTGTGTGTGTGTGTGTGTATATATATATGTGTGTGTGTATATATATGTATATGTATATGTGTGTGTGTGTGTTTTTTTTTTTTTTAAAAACAGTGTGCCTTTCAAAAATCTGTTTTGTTTCCTGTTCTTCTTTCCACAGCAAGAAAAGCGTATTTTCACCAACTTCCACCGCCAGCTGTTCTGCTGGATTGACAAATGGGTGGGTTTGACCATGGAGGACATCAGGAGGATGGAAGAGGAAACTCAGAAAGAGCTGGAAGAGGTAATTAATTTGGCAGCTATCTTCTTCGACCTTCAGTGGAATATACTGCCCTCCTCTTGGTGTGATTATTAAGGCTTAAATCACATAGTTGCTTTTTTGGCAATGTTTGAAATGATAATGTTTGGTCAGACTGCTGGAGAGACTACAAATCACACTTAACATACTTGATTTAACCCTTTACTCCTGAATTTCACATCAGATGCGTCAGAAAGGAGATGTGCGAGGCACCTCTGCAACAGACGAGTAGAAGCTCGTCGCTGTAGGTCAGACACTAGAGGCAGGCTGAGTAAGTTTCAACACAGGAGAGGTGGTGGCGCCGCTGCATGGATCATTCTCCACTCTTTCATACTGCTGTTTGCCTGCTGTTGAACTTTTCCATCACTTTTTGGGACAGTCATCTTTGTTTTCAGATCTTTTTGATGTTCTTTCCATTCTGACCTTTCTGTTTTCATCTTGTGCACCCTTTTCTTCAACTGTGGATCAGATAAACCAGTCAATTCAACTAATCTGAGAAATAATTGTTTTAGTAATATTTTTAAGGCAAAAATACAAAAAAATGAGGATTTGATCCTATTTTTGATAGTCTCAGTATTTTGAGTTGCAAATGTAAACAAAATATTGTGCTTTTTTTTCTCTGAGAAAAGAGCTGATGAGAGTATCATTAAAATACAGGATAAGCAGTATCAGTAAAATTTTAACAATGCCCATTCCTAGTTATTTGTGAAACCAACTTTATTGATCCATGCATGAAGAATAGGATCAGATTCTGTTGTAATTGTTTTTCCTGCCTGGTGTTCATCAACTCACGTTTGTAAATTTCATTAAGTTTTTAACATTTTCTTGCAGCTCTTTTGTCCTGCACGCTTCTCTTTGCTCTGTTCGTTTTCCTCCTCATGTTTTGTGATTGTGGGAATCAAATTAACCTTACTGAAATGTTTTCTCTTTAAGTTTATTGGACTTTAACTGCATGCACATTGCTTTAAACAGATTGGACAGGGCATCTGCTAGTCTCAAAGTCTTTCAAAACACTGAATTCAATATATTTACAAAGAGTTCAGAAAGTTTTAAAAAGTTGTATTGATCTGTTTTCTGCCCCTTATCTGGGTCCAGGTCGTGTTAATTGAGCAAAAAAACAATCAAAAATAAGATGTAAATGTCAATACATTTCTGTATTTAATAGATGTCCGTTACCTCATTGTGCCTTTCAAGTTTCCATCACTCTTTGATTGCTACAGCTGTTAAAATGTTATCAAGCTACATTTTATGTGGTTTTAGAAAGGTCTTCAGAGGTCATTTAAATTTGGGAAACCCACAGAAACCCGGTTTAAATATCTTTATCACCAACTTGAACACAGAACCTGACTGCTCTCTGTTCTCTCTGCCCCTCAGCTGCGTAAAACAGGTCCGATTCGAGGCACCAGTGCTGCTCATGAGCAATGAGGCAAATCAACCAAACCCTGTCATGATGATGTCATCGGAGACACGCCCACCACGCTGAGGAAGTGGCCCCCGACGTCGCCTCTTCTGTCTCTTCTGTCTCACGTGATTCATTGGGGGGTTTGACACGATTGGTTAACAGTACTGTACAGATCCTCCCCCAATCACACACCTCCTGTTCACTCAGAAAACAACAAAAAAAAAATTCAACAATTTTGCATACATATAAAAAGAAAAAAAAATTCTTTGCACAGAACGTAAATTGCCTGATATGTAATTGTTAGTTGATCATTACAATGGGCTTTGTTTTTATTCAGGTGTGTAAACCGTGACTCAAACAGTCAAGCCTTTTAAATTCATTAGAATGTTGTTTTTAGCTCCGATAACAATTAGTACGACTTCAGCCGGTATTGGACCATTTATCCCTCCCCTCCCTTGTATTATAACTGTTTGTCTCTACTTTAGTCCTTGTCTCTCCTTTCAGTATTGTCTGTACTCTTGTCCTGGGAAAAGTTTGTCTCAAATCCTTCCCCCTTTGTCTCGCTGTCCCTCTGTCTGGCAGTTGGTTGGGAATATTTCTGTTATGATTTCGAGGCAGATCCAAGCAGATATAATGCTCATGCATGATAGATAATTCTTTGCTATTGTTTTCCCCACACATGCACACCGACCCTCCTTCTCCTCATCTTCCTCCTCCTCCGTCACAAGTGCATGTGGACAACAGCGACTCCTCACTTAAACTGTCATTGCATGGTCGCTGCAATGCAGCTTCGCTCAAGTGGACTGTATGTGTTGACCAGAGAGCGGGTTAGCGCCCTCTAGGAGAGTCTGTACAATACACTCGTGTGCATATGTGTGCTTGTTTGTGTTTTCAACTGCCTTCACTCTCAAAGGACTGTCACTCTTGGGACTGAGATGGATAACGTTCAGCTTAAAATCGAGGCTTGTAAACTTGGCCTCCTGAACTTTGCCTCATGCTGTTGCTGCATGGCCTTCCTCCTTGGCTAGGGCTTTAACTGGAGATCTCCCATAGCCTCCACGGAAGCTTTTTTCTTTTCTTTTTCCTTTTTAAAAAAAAAAAAAAAAAAGACACAAATAAGGATGAGAGTGTGCGTTGCTGCGTGCATGAATCCAGGTAGTTTTTTTTATATCTTTCTCAAACTACTGTTTCCTCTCTCAACTGACAGAACAAATGGGTCCAGGCAGATCTGCCAGGTTTGTTGCATTCTGGGTGTTTAGTTTTTTTTTTTTATTTTCACCATGTATAGTGATTTTTTTTTTTTTTTTTTTTTTTTTTTTTTTTTTTTTAAAAGCTTTTCATCCACAAGAAAATATGAGATCAGTCTGGACTTTTGTGGACTGTTTCTAGTTAAGGATGAAATTGCTTCGGTTAAATAAACTGCAGTTCAGATCGGTGTTGGGTGATCTAGTTTGAGCGTCTTTATCCAGCTCACTACTTTTTGTTTTGAATTTTTCCATTTAGGGTTTTTTTTTTTTTTTTTTTTGTGGCTGCATTGACGAGGTTTTATCACAGCAGAAGCTCTTTGTCTTGAGCTTAGCGCAGATCCTGTCGAATTCTAGGAAAAAAGATATTTAGTGATGTTTTATATGATCATGACGTAGCTTTGTTAAGACTTTGGATCAGGTGCGTGTCTCCAAAATTCTTAGGTTTGTGTTATAACCTATATGTCTTGAAAAGAGAATTATAAGTGTACTTTATGATAGGCCCATTATAGAAGTGGACAAACTGTACATACACACACTGACTTGAATGGGATATTCACAGGTTTGTCATTCAATACTGTACTGCTAATTCTAGGGAGGTTATACTGTTGTGAAAGCAGGTAACGGACGGCGTGCTGTGTTGGTTTAACTGTACCTCATCCATGCTTATGAATGTACAGCTGCATAGATGAGCTGATAGATGTTGCAGGATGTGTCACACCTGTACAAGCATGACATGGACCCATTTTATCACCAGTACATGAGGACAAATGGATTTACTAAAACACTAGATTTGCATGCTCAGCATTTTCTTTAACTCTTTACATTTTCTTCTCTGATCATGTTTGAGCTGAGCTTTAGAGCAGCTCTCAGACAAGAAGGGAAATGTCCTTTACGTGGTCGGCTTCTCCTCAACATCAAACTGGACTAAGCTCGACCTCAGATTCACAGACGAGGAGTGAAAAGCCGGAGTGAGTTTGATGCTGATGGAGAGTCGCTCTGCAGGCTGTGTAATGTACAGATTTGTAGCATTACCAGTGATGCCAGCCAGACTGTGAGGGGAGGGATAGAAGCTTAGGGAACAGATGGAGTCCAAAATACTGTTTTCTTTATGTAATCCTGAATAAGCACTTGCAAAATCTACTGTTGTTTTTCTTTTGTTTTCTCTTTTTTTGTTTGTTTTTGAAAGACAAAGATTTACAGTGTATTCAATTTTCTCTTTTCTGATAAGGCAACATTCAGGGGAATTAGTAGTGAATGTAATACAATTAGTTCCTTTTTTCTTTTTCACAGCTTTCCAGCTGTGACAGAAGGTCTAGACAATGGAACATAACAGAATATCTAATAAATTTGAACAAATAAGAGAATCGGCTCACTGATGTCTGACTATAATGACTATTTTGTGTGTTGGCTGTCACGATGAGTATCATTTTTCTGTGCGTTTTTAACCTTTTCAATGTACTCTCAGCAAATGTTGGATTTCAGGGGTAAGTGAACTACATTCAGACATACCTAGGATAATTAAATGTGACACATCACAGTGCATTTTGACACAAAAGGTCTGAATATTTGTATAAGTCAGAAATTATAACTTGCAAAAAGTTGTCATGGGATATTTAGTGTAGACTGACTTTCAAAAAAGACAATTTCATTGGTTTTAAAATAAAGTGTGAAAGGGTGCAAAAGTGAAGGGATTTAAATACCTTCTGAATCCACTCGTGCATACGAATACCTTTAGTTTTTGGAGATATGAAACTATTTCTGATAAGGGATTAGGAATTTAGGTCTAAGATATCACTTAGTTCTTTAAAAACACATAAACCATGGTATGAAACTGCAGACTTATAGTATTTACCTTTTTTTTTTTTTTTTTTACCACAGTGAACTTCATATCAGATGGTAACATTAAAGTGTCACAGCAGTTTATAAATCCACCCCTTAGATATACAGTAGATGTGCATGCATATTCTTCTTAAACCATGTTGACTTTCTCTTATTTTAAACTACCTCTTGAGTGTTTGTGGGTCCTACCTGGGTCCTGGCACATCCCACAGATGTTGATTTGTATCTGGGGAGTGTTGAACCTGGGTCAACACCTTAGTTCTGTCATGTTCCCTGAGCCACTCCTGAGCAGTTTTTGCAGCGTTGGGGTGCATTGTCCTGCTGAGAGTGGCAACTGGCATCCAGGACTGCTGTTGCTATGGGGGTTTAGGAGGTTGCTTGACCTGCAATGTTTAGATGGGTGGTACATGTCAAACATCCCCAACATTCCCAGCAGAACGTTGTATTGTAAGATGGATCTTACAATGCAACGTATCTCACAAAAGTAAGTACACCACTCACATTTCTGCAAATATTTAATTACAGTCATGGAAAAAATTATTAGACCACTCTTGTTTTCTTCAATTTCTTGATCATTTTTATGCCTGTTACCACTAAAGGTATATGACCTGAAGAATACAATGAACATGACAAAAAATGCAGCTGATTACATAATACTTTGTCCTATTTGCCATGCTTAAGCTTAACCATATTCTCAGGGTATGTAAGAGGCCATTTCATGTCATAAGCAGCACTGCACCTGCAAAGGCCTAGAGTGATTTCCTGCTTACATTCAAGCCACAGCACAACTCATCTGTCAGCTTTCACATAGTGCCTAAAACAAAACAATTATGTGAAGAAACAAAGACAGCCTTTTTGGCACTGCTGGAAATTGGCATGAGTGAGAGACAGATAGCTAAAAAACTGAAGATCTCCAAGACAGCTGTTCATTACACCAAGAAAAAACAAGTCCAACATGGTACGACCAAATTGCTAGTTGGTCGCGGCAGGAAACATCTTTCTACCCTATGAGATGACCGTCACTCATTCGTTCCTGTGTCAGGAATCATCGCCAGACCTCCAGGGACCTTAAAAGGAGTGGGCACTGATGAGAAATGTGACTTGTTTGGCAAGGACAGTTGGAAACCGACTTCTTGAAGCTGGTCTGAAGTCACACAGGGCACAGAAGAGGGCCTTCATTAATGAAAGGCAGAGGAAAGCCCAGTTACTCTTTGCTGGGGATCACAAGGATTGAACTGTTGATTATTGGGCTAAGGTTCTCTTCAGTGATGAACCCAATTTTCAGTTGATGCCCATTCCAGCCAACTTACTGGTTAGGAGGAAGCCTGGAGAAGCCTACAAACCACACTTCTGTCTTGTCCCTATAGTAAAACATGGTGGATCTATGACGATCTGGGGTTGTTTCAGTATGGGTGGAATAGGACAAATGCAGTTGTGTGAAAGGCGAATGAACCAGGTTTTTTTTTTTTTTTTTTTTTGAATGAACCAGGTTTTGTATAGGACTACTCTTGAAAACAGTCTACTTCCATCAGCTGGAAAACTCTTTCCTGCCTGCAATGACTGGATTTTCCAACAAGACAATGCCCCTTGCCTTACAACAAGGTCAGTTAAAGCCTGGATGGAGAACCCAAACATTCAAACCATGCCTTGGCTTGCTCAATCACCAGATCTAAATCCAGTTGAAAACCTGTGTAAAATCATCAAACGCAAAATGGAGAACCACAAGCCCAAAAACAAAGCAAATTTGTTTGAATTTGTGCTGCTGTGACAGCAGAATAATGTCAGAAGCTAGTGGAGAGCATGCCAAGACGCATGGCTGCAGTCATCAAAAACAATGGTTATGCAATCAAGTACTAACTCTTGTGTGTATCATGTGACCAAAACAGGCAGAAAAGAAAACATGGAATGCCTAAAAGCACTGTTTTTGGCAGTACAATGCTATAGCTATTGATGTAAGAACTCAAGTGATTTTGGTTATTATCAAGCAAACCATGGAAAATGGCAAGATATCAGCTCTTCAATTAAACTCTTATGAGCTATTTTTGTTATTATATTTGTCCAAACAAATGTACCTTCAGTTGTACAAGGAATTAAAATTAACAAGAAATTGAAGAAAATAAGGATGGTCTAAGATTTTTTCCATGACTGTGTGTATATATATATGTATATATATATATATATATATATATATATACACACACACACACACACACACACACACACACACACACACACACACACATAATGTTGTGTACATACACTTGTGTGTGTGTCTATCTCTATATCAATATCTATATCTATAGTAAAATGTGCCTCTAAATAAATAGGTTAAATGTGACCTCTCGTGAACGCTGTTGGAATGTTTGTTATTTTCCTGGCACTACTGGGCTTCCATACCTTTGTGCTCTCCTCAAGAAAAAATCCTTTAATCGCTCTGAAGTCGGGTCAGACTACGCATGCGTCGACATTTACCCAGCAGGTAAACTCCACCATGGCGGCGAGAGGCCATGTGCAGGACCCCAACGACAGGAGGCTCAGACCCATATACGGTAAGGTCTCAATGGGAAGCCAGATATCTGTGCATATTCGGAGGTTTGGTGAAGGCAGGTGAGCTCTGTACCGGTGCATGTGTGTAAACTAGCTGCTGCTGGAGCCAGAGGGGCAGCGGTGAGGCCCCTCCAGCTCCAGCCGCGGACTGTGCTGCCTGCAGCGCCCAATGACAGTGCACCTTACCCGGTCAACCACCCAGCCGGGGTGAGACAACATGGCGGGTGTCTGGATGAAACCGTGGATTCCCGAGTTAAACCCGTCCATAGTCTCGGTGGTGTTGTAATGCTGAACGGTGTGGAGATTTTTGTCGTCCGCTTCTCAAAGTCGGAGAGCTTTCTCCTTCTGCTAACGGTTTGACAGCTAGCCTAGCATGCTAATTTGTCAGCTAATCAGTTAACTCATTGAAAAGCTGCAGCTGGGTTAAAAGTAAAGTGTTTGTGTGGGTTATGTGTTTCATGTCTAAAGGTATTTAAGTTGATTTTATAATCAAATCAGGTGATGGCTGCTTTGTAGGTCGTTAAATGTTACACGTTAAGCTTCCAGCTAGCATTATGTTCATAATAGTTTTAAGGACAATGCTTAAGCTAACTCCGGTACATACGATGTAAGCACAGCTAGCCTGCTAGCTGGTGTGAAGCTGTCACAGCTCACGAACCTTTCAATAAAGGCTGTACCCGAGGTGGTTGTTAAGATTTTTGCACATTTCAGGCTTGGCCCAGTCAAAAAAAATCTTGTGTGAGAAGCAAGTAATATGAGGTTATCTCACTTTTTCTGAGCTTTTCACGTGATCCATTTTAATATCACAATGCGTGCAGGGTCTCTAGACCAAATTTTGTGCCCTGGAATTCGTCTTATTTATCACAACTACAGTCATATGTAAATGTATCCATTTGAGTGGTTTGCGAACCGCTGTGCCAGACACTAGCTGCCGGTTTTAGTTACCAGCTGAAGTGAGATTGCTTGATCTTGCAGATTATTGAGATGTCTTCAAGTGTTGCTCCAGATCTGATTAGAGTCATTTGATATTTAGTACCTGCCGCTACAGATTCCTAATCCAGTACCATTTTCCTACATAGTACATACTTCATGTACATTAAATCAACTATGACAGCATCTCGACATCTCAGTGGTATATGTAAGAGAATTACCTTTCCACCCCAAATCATGTCTGTTGACTGAAACAACAATATCAGCACAGTTGCAAATGTAGTTTATGTTGCCAATTAATCATCTATTGATTAACCATGCAGCAAATTATTGATTAAGAATTCCTTTTGAAATTGGCAGCCCTATCCTCCTGTTACAAATTGTACTTTGTCTTTACGATACTTCCCAGAGGGAAGCTTCACTGCTTAAAGCTTGCTCTTCTATAGTGTGGGAGACAAATTTCTGATTCTTATTTCAGAGTAAAGGTTAGCCTGATGTTTCTCGTGTTTTCTCCTAAAATTCACTCAGAGAAACGGCTGAGACAGGAGGAGGACAATTAGCAACAGGAGTCACACTTGAGACTTAAAGGAAATACCTTCCTAACCGTGACTAATGGCTCCTCTATATATGCATCACAGTACAAAATGTAAAAAGGTTTACATGGTAAAAGTGAAAATAAAAGTATAACAGGCTGGATATTTTACAAGTATGTAGCAGCTAAAGCAATCAGTTCTCTCCCTACTGTGTAATTGTTCTCTAATTTGGTAGTGGCTTTGAATTCTATAAAAAATATTGCCAAATTCGCAGCACAACTTGTCATCTGACAACAGAAACAGAAGAATATGTAAATGAGAACAATTCGATTTGAAATTCAGCTGTGTTATAAACTGTGTATGTCAGCACAGTAAGCAGGAGGGATACAAACTGATGCCTCCTCTGTGTTTTCTCTTCAGTTGTTCATGCATTTTACAATCCAAATTCTGCATGTGTACAAACTACCTTTTTGTTCTGTGATAATATAAATTACTCCCAGACTTCAGAGGCTTTTGGTCTTTGGAAACTTGCACTGAAATGGGTCAAACTTGTCTAAAACTGTAGCGCTGACTGCAGCTGACCAATGAGTGGAGCCAAAAATGAATGACATCACGGTGCAAACAATTATGCGGTGATGCTGAAGAACAACATTTATTATGAAGTGAAGAAAAAAAATGTGTTATTTAAAAATATCAATGGCTATGTCATTGATTTTGCTAATTGCAGTAGCTTTATTATACTATATGTAAAGAAAATCTACTGTCTGTGTCAGTTAATTTATTAATGGATATTACTCTCTGGCACATGTTTGATGAATAAATTAACAAAATATGCAAGTGCAGAGTAGTATAAAGTCTTATCTGCTGCTTGAATGATGCATGGAGGAACCAAAATGTAGTTTTTGCTTTTTGTCTTGTTTTTAAAGGGACTGTACACTGTATACCACTAAGTATCAGGTGTTTGACAGTGTTTCTCAGTCGGTGTCAGCTTTACGGTTAGCTTCTTGAAAAATTGTAGTGCTTTAAGGAGCTGAGCTGAGAATCAGCAGGTTTTGAAATATTACTTTTATTTGTTGTGAATATTAACTTAATTAAAGTTTTGTTTTAAAGAGATAAAATGTTTAAAAACTGAACATCTTTCTAATCCAGTCTTTGCAGCTTCAGTGCTGTGCAGTTTGACCCCAGCTCCTAATGATATGTCAGGGTTCCTTCAGATTGTGTTGGCAACTTTTTTTTTGGTGTGATGACAATTTGAACAGAGAGAATAGACGTGACATAATCAGTGTGCTGTCTGGCACAGTTAATTTTGGCACCCAGCTGTTCTGAAGAGGCTGAACTGAGGTCTATCTCTGTGGGAGTGTGTGCATCCACATACTTCGCTGTATGACAGCTATTCACAGACATACTCTACATAATTATGGTGGCAACTGTGCTGGCACTTCAGGTAACCTTTCTTTTTTAAATTATTATCTAGTAGACTGCTCATTATTACTCGGAACGGCGGAATTATGTGACGATCGGCGTACGTTTGTCTGTCTGGTAACAACATTACTCAAAAATGGACAAACGGATTTCGATGAAATTTTCCAGGAAGGTCAGAAATGATACAAGGACCAAGTAATTGGATTTTGGCAGTGATGTGGCTTATAGTGTGGATCCACGGCTTTGTTAAAGATTCCTGTATTGCGAGATAGTGGCACGGCATCAATGTAACTATGACAACAAGTGAACGCTACGTCTGCTGACAATCACATGATTGTGATCCTACTACAAATTGACCACTGCGGACTTATCAGGACGTATCTGTCAGAAATGATACAAGGAACAATTGATTAAGTTGTGGGGGTGTTTCCGAGTCCCATCAATTCCCGCCACCTGCTACATATTTAGGTCACGCGATTCGGGATCCATACATAACATACACATGTATAACACATGCCTGTGCTCAGCGGAAGGTCATTTTGTTTGTGGGAACGTCTATATTAAATGGCCACATTCTATAGTGCCATGATTTCTGCCACAAATTTTTTCAAGATTTCAGCCGTCAGAAATGATATGACTGAGAAGCCTTAGCGGAATACTGCGCTCTCTGAGTGCTTTTCTTGTTTTTTATATTATAATTTTTTTTTGGCCTATAAAATGACAACTATCTGTTCTCTGGTTATTTATTTATTTGGGTAAAATATCTAATTGTGATTTGATTCGACCTATCATTTTATAAAGTCAAGCTTCCGTTCAATATTCTCTTTTGAATAGATTTAAAATGTGTGATGGAGCATTACCAAATGAGATGTCATCAAAATATTAACTGCTCTATATCCTAATAGAAGGATAAGAACTGAAAGATATGAATTGCTTTCAACTAAAGCTGCAAAGATTTATTTAATAGTCAACTGCTGACAAATATTCACTTAATCGCCCACTGTTCTGATGTTTTTAAAATGTCAATTTGAGTAATTTTTAATAAGTAAAATCTAAATTCTCTGATTGCAGCTTCTTAAATTTGTATATTTTCAGGTTTCTGTCCTTTCTGTCCCAAAACAAGACATTTGTCATTTTGAGCTTTGGGAAACACTGATCAACATTTTTCTAACATTTTACAGGCTGAACAACGAATAATCCAAAAAGTAATTTATAGATTGATTGTCAATAAAAATAATCTGAGAGAACCACTAAACCTGAAACAACAAAGCTGTGACTGTGTTAAGTTAAATGAGTATTATTGATAATAATAAAAAAAAAACAACGACAATAAGAAAATATTGCATCCTTTCTGTAAATGATATCTGACATTGAAATAGAGGAGCTGTTTACTTCTTGTTCAGGAGTGGCATCTAAATGTTGCACATTCTGCAATGTTAAACTAATAATAATAATAAAAAAAAAACACATCCTGGTGCAGAATTGCATTGTTTCAAAGCAAGATTTCAATTTATTTTTAAAAAATTGCTGTCGAATAGCTTTCTGTCAGTTGACTGTTGTTGCTTGTTTTTTCTACAGATTACCTTGATAATGGCAACAATAAAATGGCAATACAGCAGGCAGATAAGCTGCTGAAGAAACATAAGGATCTGCACTGTGCGAAGGTGGGTGACTAAATGACTGTGTTGAGTTTTGTTTCCTGAGGACTCCTTCACCTTCAATCTGCATGGATCTAATAAAATGCAAATTTCTATGACCAATGCTTTGTAAACAAGACAAATATACAGACTCCCACCTCAGACATCAGCAGTTCCCAACCTTTTAGCAGGCTTGGTATTAGTGATGCTAGCAGTATTCATATACTTTATATAAGTAGCTATACTACACCAGAAAAACAATCAGACAACGGTGTGAGCAGTTAACTGTTACTGTACCCTTCTAGTCTATTAGTTTGTGTTAGGGACCATTTTAATATTGCAGCTGGTCAAGTGGAGCTAATCAAAATTATATAATTGTAATTAGGGCTGCAACTCTTTGTTGTTTTCATAACTGAATAAACAGCAGATTTTTTTATTTTTTATTTTTTTTTTATTTTTATGAACCCTCAGAACTCCAAAACCCACTGGCAGGTTTGAAAAGTTTGTATTCTTTAAAAAACAAAAACAAAAAGCCAAAAATCTAAAAAAAATAAATAAAAATTTCAGAACTAGAATCTAATGACTGAAAGTATCGTGAGCTTTTCAACTTCCTGATAGTAAACGAACATGTCGTGTGACCTGTTGTTCAGCCTGGAAAAATAGCCAGAAAATAAGCTTAAAATTTGCAGCTGATCCTGCAGATCCTCAGCAAGTTTTTTAAGTTACATTCAGCTTAGTGAAATTTCTCTCCCAAGTAGTGTGAAAAATGCTCAGTTCATAGAGGTTGTAAAAATGTAAATGGTTAAATGTCTACAGTATGTGGAGCCATTATTAAATTTTCCGGCAGGTGTAATACCCAAGTTTTTTTCAGTTTTTATCAAAACAAATAGAAATTCAAGTTTCATTTTAGTTTGTCTTTAATTGTTTATCAAAATCTAACTGTATTGTACTATACAGAAGACATTTCTGAGTTTTGTCTACTTCTAGCCATGACTATGTTGTTTCCATAGAGATGCAGGACTTTATATTGCAGTGAAAAATTAGGCAGAAGTTCATAGGGTTATATATGCAGTCAGACATTCTCTGTAGATACTTCTAAACATCACCTTACACACTTATGTTACCTCCCTCCACGGCTCCATCTGTAACTAATTTTTCTTGTCTTCCAGGTCCTAAAGGCGATCGGTCTCCAGAGGACTGGAAAGCAGGATGAAGCTTTCACTTTGGCCCAGGAGGTGGCCACTCTAGAGCCTACTGACGACAACTCACTTCAAGCTCTGACTATACTGTACAGAGAGATGCATCGTCGTGAGTATATACGCACACACACAGAGGCTGGTAAGAATACTGGAGGGACGTTGTTTTAAAAATTGTGTGTTTTGTTTGCAGCCGAATTGGTCACTAAGCTCTATGAGGCTGCGGTGAAGAAGGTTCCTCTCAGCGAGGAGTACCACTCACACCTCTTTATGGCTTACGCTCGGGTGGGAGAGTACAAGAAGATGCAGCAGGTGAGCAAGCTAATAGCGGAATTCTATGCTCATCTGTAAGTAATAAGATGGACACACAATCAAAATAACAAAACGGTTGTTGACTGCGTTTTTGCATTTTACAGGCAGGGATGGCCTTGTATAAAATCGTCCCCAAGAATCCATATTACTTCTGGTCTGTCATGAGTCTGGTGATGCAGGTACAGGCAGACTTTCATGACATAGATTCCTGAAATGTTTTCACTAATCTGGAAATAAACTAAAAATGCTATGTTGTTTGTTGCTAAGGCGATCTCAGCACAAGATGAAAAACTGGCCCAAACTATGTTCCTGCCTCTGGCTGAGCGCATGGTGGAGAAAATGGTGAAGGAGGAGAAGATTGAAGCAGAAGCAGAGGTGAGTACTGTTGTCTGTACACCCCAGAGTGTTAACATATTATTTTATCTCCACTGCTCCCATGAAAACTGTGCTAAAGGGGTGACCTAATGGCCAAGTGAGCTCAGCTGGCGAGCTGAACCTTTCCTGAATTTCACCCTCCTTCTTTCTTTTCACATTCACTACTGCACCTAATTCCATCAAAACACTGGCAAAATACTATATATTTTTTTTATATCACTGCACTTTAACTCCTTAAGTTAGCTTTTGGTGCCTAAGAATGCAGATGTCTCTACATTTTATTTAATTTTCTTCCTCTTCAAATTTTGGCAATTTTCATAGGTGCGTGAATGTAAGACTATAATAAATATAAGACAACCCATTTCTTTTCCAGCTACTGTTTTCATTTGGAAAACTTAAGAATACAAAACACATTCAGACGAGTCCTGTTGGGAAAGTGTCTCTGAGATGTTGATACTACAAAGTGAAGATGGTCCGAACCCTCATCAGGGTATTTCATGCATAGAGAAAGGTTTTAAATATGTGATATGGGATTACCCCAAAGTGTGACTTTTGTGAGGGAGGACAGCATGAATTTGTCAAACCACAGACACGACAGTTTAAACATTGTTTCAGACATGCTGCATCATGTATACCTTAATTGTTCAGCCCTAAAGTCATATCCTCTCGTGCTTGATTTTATCAAACATACAGGTTTGGATGTGTTTATTAGATGAATGTGATCACTGTTTTCTGCCTCCACTTTTGTGGTTCTAGGTGGAGTCGTGCTGCGTTTTTGTCATAAGGCTGTTATGGATTCTGTTAGAGCTGATTTGAAGCTGGTTAGCGATGGTTCTCTAACTGTGCCCCTCTCTGTTAAAGATGGCTCTTTTATTATTGCGCAGTTCTCTAATTTTAGGAGCTGTTGAGTAAAGAAGTAGTGTGGATTATCTGTTGAATTTATAAATGCAGCTTATTCACAAAGAATGGTGATTTTAAAAAAGTGTTTTTGGCCGTCTAGTGGGAATTTAGAAATTTTTACAGTTTCAACATAATTTATTGCTTGTATTAAACTAACTAAACTTTATTGTATTCTCAAGCTTTTATATTTACTCTATTTTCTTAATCTAGTACAGTAATCTTTTTGCACATGTGTATATATTTTTACATGTGTGTTTTTATTACCTGTCATTTTATGTTAGTATAAGTTGTGTGTGTGTTTTGTGATAAGCAAATTGTGGCTGCAACACTGCAATTTCCTGTAGGGGATCAATAAAGTGCTCTATCAATATATCATAAGACTTTTTCCATATCTATTAGAACAAGATGTAATTTAGATATGATGCATTTTATAGTAGAGGCCTGTTGTATAAACTTTGTAAATAAAGAGGCAGGTGATTGAGTGATTATTTTCAAACCTGTAAACTTAAGCTGTACTCATGAGGATGCTGCTGGATAAGCAGCTGAGATGCATTGCTAAGACTGGATGTGCACCTTTTAATGTCTGTGTGTAGTCCAGCACAACCTACTACATTTCTGTCAAAGGAAGTAACACTGAACCTGTATTCCATGTTTTGCAAACCAAAACATGGAATACAGGCTCTCTCCTTTTCCGCTGTTGAAACAGTCAGTGATTTTTATCTGTCTTTTTAAGAATCTCATCTAGACATTCTGCAACAGCAGTAATTCTTGATGAATGATTTCCTTCCTGGTCCCTCTCTGACATATTTTCTCACTGGAGACGACCTATAATCCATTTAATCTCCTTTAAACCGGTGTGTTAAACCAATACTGTCTCCATTCAAAAGATCGCACGTTGGGAAAAGACAAATGTCAGTACTATAATATGACCCTCACTTGGTCAAACGTGACCTGTACAGAAATGTAGACCCTCATATTTGTGGCAATAGAGAACATATATAATTTTTTTTTTTTTTTTTTTTTTTTAACCTTTGCTGTGACATGGTCGTATTTACAGATGCTTTTGCCTTTCTATGTGTGCAGGTGCAGCTGTATTTTATGATCCTGGAGCGTTTGGGAAAATGTGTTGAGGCTCTCGAAGTGATCAGGGGTCCACTCGGGGGTATGTCTATGTGTGTTTTTTTAATTTCTCTCATGTTCCTCTACTTGTAAGATGTGAACAATAGGAAAGTTTCTTTATATTTCTTTACACACAGGATGTGTTATTGAAAAACATATACAACACAAGGCCATATTAATACATTTCTATGTAAATGTGCCAATGTTGGGCAGCAGCTTATGTCTCAGCTGCAGGCTTTTGGAAAGGTGTTCTTACACCACTGAAGTGGCAGTAAGATGCAGAAATGACAGTAATAATTTAAGGTAGTAACTTTCATGATATGCAGAGCTGCATCAATGTTTTATTCATGATCAGTATTTTTAGTAAGTTGGATGAAGCACAAAGTTAGCAACTTATAATATTCTTAATAAAATGTTATCAGATTTAGTCTGGACTTAGTGAAATCATGACATCACACAATAAACACAAATCTGAACAGTGCCAGTTCAAATATCTCTTCACCATAAATTCATGTATTGGGCCTTTGCTGCCTGAACCCATCAGCTCCACGACAAACTCACTCGTTTTTACACCTCCTCTTAGAACTGACTTTTATCATTTGACTTCTTCCTAATAGATGGTAAATGTATTCCTTTAAATGATTTCATCTTGTTGCAGCTTTAGCTCTTGTTTGTATTAGTTTATTATATGCTTTTATCATAAAGCACTTTATAACTTTGAAAGGTGCTATATGAATAACAATCACTTTTGTTATTATTCCTCCACAGACAAGCTGACCAGTGAGCTGCAGAGCCGAGAAAACAAGTGTATGATGCTCTACCAGCGACTGCAGCGCTGGCCAGAGTGTAACGCCTTGGCTCACAAGCTGCTACTCAAAAAGTGAGTACAAGTGTACGCTTTAATATCTTTCAATGCTCCTCATCTGTCTGAGATTAAAGCTAACAGTTGAAACTTGAAACCTCAAAGCTAACTAATCAGAATATGAAATTAAATTATGCTGAAAAACTTCCATGAGCACACATACAAACCAGAACACTATTAGAAAAACAAAGAAGGTGATCTGTATCTGTACTCATAATATATTTGAACGTCAGTACCTTCATGTTGTTCTCTGCCTTGACTGTAAAATGGGTTATTTTGCAATTTAAAATGAATGAAATAACAGAGTGCCACAGATGGCTGTAGCGACTTGATGTACCTGCTGATATTTTGATCACAGTGCTGTAATTCACTGAGCATTAACTGCTGAAAATATAATTCAGTCTGACACAGATTGCAGCTGAGAATTTATTGGAGTCATTTAGAAAATGAAATGAACTACAAATGTCAGACAGCGGTAACAAACTACCATGTTTCTCTTTCTAGTCCTGATGATTGGCAGTTTTATCCCTCCTACTTTGACTCCCTCTTTCACCTGATGGATCAGTCGTGGAGTCCACCAGAAGAAGGCGAACAGTGAGTACAAGTGTTTGAAAGTATGAATGCATAAAAATGTGCCTCTGTGTCATTAGTGCAACACAACCTCTTGGTGATGGCTAAATGTAAATAATTCCCTGACAAGTAGTTGGTTTTAATTCTTATTTCCTGCAGGATGATAAAGAATAATTAGGCCTGTCAGGAACATGGAATTGTACTTGACAGTTATTGTCATACAATTAATTGTTTTAAAATTTTCTCTACAATATAAAGTTCTGCATCTCTATAGAAACAGCACAAACCTGGCTAGAGGTAAAGGGGACTCAAATGTTTTCTGTGCAGTATAGCAACATTATAATGCCTTAAATCATAAAAAAGACAAACTGAATTTCTTTGACTTTTTCTCTAAATTTTAAATTTTGTTGACAAATACTGTAAAAAAATGGTGACTACACATACGACAGATGTTTAACTGTAAATTTTTGCAACCTCTACAAACTCTGTTTTGCTTACTACTATAAAAAATGATCATGGTCAGCTCAAATAGTTGCTATCAAGCACTTACGTAGTAATGGTCATTAAAAAAACATATCCTTCAATTAGATAAGGAGAATTTCTAAACACTTTGAACTTGTGAATATAGAATGAGTGCATTTGTTGTTGAATCACTGTAAGCCCCAGCTGTGCTGTTCTCCAGACTTTAGGAGGCAGCAAGAGACAATAACAGATACATACATTATCCTGATCTGTGTTTTTCTGCATCTCCAGCTGCTCAGAGGGTTTGGTACATCACACTGTGGCTGAAGTGGTGAGGTTTGTGGAGGAGAGAATTAAGTGCGAGGATGGCAAAGATTCTCGTTCGCTCCGAGGGCCGTATTTAGCTCGGCTCGAGTTAATGCACAGACTGAGAGAACGAGGCTGTCCTGAAGAAAGCCTGCTCGGTAAGTTTGTGCAAATAATGTAAATGCACCAGGTGCTGCTGACTGTTGCCTGTTGACTTGTATGTGACCATCTTTTGTCTGGCTTTAAACAGGCGACCCTTTAGAGCTGATGGTGCAGTTCTTCGGGAAGTTTGGAGACAAGCCCTGCTGCATCACCGACCTGAAAATATACCTACATCTGCTCTCTCCTGAACAGCACGTTCAGGTAAGACAGAGTCACAACAGCGCTGTAGAACTGCCTGTGGTGAAGTGAAGGACTTGACTGTGAAACATCTTCCTCTCCTTAACGTTTCAGTTCATTAATCATCTGAGTGAAGCGGTGCCATTGGGCGAGCAGGGAGAGGAAGGCTTTGCTTTTCCGGAGGACACCAAAGCGCTGCAGAGACATTTGTGTGTGTGTCAGCTGAGTCGAGCACTCGGCCTGCATCACTCACTCGATATAGACGGAAAACTGCGGCTTATCACTGAGCTCAAGGCTCACTACCGTCACGGGCTCAAGTTTGGTAAGAGCATCACTTTAATTCAGCCTCTTGGAATTAACGTTTGTTTAGAATAACCAGAGTGTGCACAGAACAGGCTGATCCAATCAACTGAAACAGACAGATCTGAGATATTACTAACAGCAAACTGTGAATACATTTCTTGATCATCAACACATTTGCTCTGATAACAGCAGCACCATGATGATGAACATCACTGCAGTAAATGTGTAATAGTGTTATTTTAGAGTAGTCCAGGCCCAGATTCAAAGGATCTTCTAGCTGTGAAGCGACAGTCCTAACCACAGCTCCACTGTGCCGCATGCTGCTTTTTATAATAATACGCCTGACACTCTGACTGTCATTGTACGTAGTCTGAAATGAGATGTTATCTGTCTGTGATCTCAACAGCTAAGAAACTATGACATATGTGACGTGACTATACAGAGGATTGTGGGTCAGAATGACCAGAAAACATGTAGGCATACAAACCGCACAATCTGACTGCTTGTAGTAGGACAGCCTGGCATTTTTGGCATACTATGTATCTGTAGATACTATATCTTTTTCTGGCACACTATGGTCATATGGATATTGGAAAGCACCCTTATTGTTCACTGTACATTTAGTTGCTGTCGTCTCCAAACTAATTAACACTTGGGGTCGACAGATGTGCTTTTCTCAGGGCTGATTATATTCGCAACATTTGTAGTAAAAATTTAAATCTTCTCAATGTTCAGAATAACACATACTCAAACACAAAGCTTTGTTGAAATGATTTTGCAACAACTTATTTAAGCTTCTCATTTTTTAAGCACCCATGTTAAAAGACATATCCTGTGGTTGTAGAAAGGATGTTAATCTGTTTTAGAAGGGTCAAATTACTGGCCTGCATCAAGCAAACAGCCAAGGAGATTTCTGAAACTACTAAAGTCAGGTTAAGAACCGTCCAAGGCATTAATGAAACCTGAAGGATAGTGGTGATTCATCATCTTTGAGGAACAAATGTGGTCGGAACAAACTCTTAGATGATCATAGGAAATCAACAGTAGAACTCATATGTTTGAAAAATGAAAGTGTACTGCAGCAAACATACCTGACCACAAGGTGGTGCTGTTGCAAAGGACAATAACCGAAACACAGTGTATTACACTGGGGGCATAACAGAAAGCAAGAGCATTTCCATACGCACAATGCGAAGGGAACTCAAAGAATTGGGACTAAATAGCTCTGTAGCTCTAAGAAAACCACTGATCAGCGACGCTAATCAGAAAAAAAAAATACTTCAATTTGCTAGGTAATATAAAGAGTGGACTCTGGAATACTGAAAGAAAGTCATGTGGTCTGAGTCTAGATTTACCCTGTTTCAAAGTGATGGGTGTATCAGGGTAAAAAGAGAGGTGGATGAAGTGATGCACTCATCATGGCTAGTGCCTACAAGCCTATGGGGGTTAGGGTTATGAACTGGGGTTGGTCAGGTTCCCAAAGAATGAGGTCAGCTGATGACCTAAATATACTGAATGATCAGGTCAATGGAGTTTTTCTTCACGGATGGCATGAGCATGTTCCAAAATGGCATTGCCAGAATTCATGGGGCTCACATTTTGAATGAGTGATTCAGGGAGCATCAGACATCATTTTCATACATGGATTGGCCTCCACAGAGTCCAGATCTCAGCTCCATTGAGAATCTTTAGGATGTGCTGGAGAAGACTTAGCGCAGCGGTCCGACTCTCCCATCATCAATATAAGATCTTGGTGAAAAATTAATGCATCTCTGGACAGGAATAAATGCTGTGACATTGGAGAAGCTTATTGACATGATGCCACAGTGAATGTGAGTCGTTCTCAGAGCTAACGGCGGTCCAGTGAAGTATTAGCGTGTGTGACTTTTTTTTTTGGACGGCCAGTGTTTCATAACACTTCACATAGTAAGATGAAGACCGAACAGAAGCCCAACTAATCCAGAGTTTCATTTTGATTATTTTTGAGCAGCACTTGGCAACTGTGGGGAGGAACAAAAAAAACTCCCCTTTCCCAGGAAGGGTATTTGCCACTTTCCCAGCAAAAGTTAAATCAGACAGTTCTGCACTAACAATAATAAGGGGATGTAAAAAAAAAAAAAAAAAAGAGGCAACAGTTAGAGCCTTAAAAATACATCAAACCCAGTGTGTATCATTCCTTACAGAGAGTGATGGCTCTCCAGCATACATATTAGCATACAGCTCACAGTGATGAGTATTATAATTATCACCAGTTATGCACCTTAGCGCAGAGTGACAAACAGCATCTTGACACATATTTGAAAGCAAGTTTCTCATCGATCCAAATACTCATATATTTGCAGAGATAATTAGAATGTCAGAAGCAATGGTTTTGGCTCTGTTGAAAATCATGTATGTAGTTTTGTCTGCATTGAGAAATAAGTTTTGCTTTTTGAGTGCAACTTGTAAATGAGTGAAGCTTTCTTAAAGGGCTTTTACAGGAGAATGTACAGTATCTGCACTGCAATACAATATGTAGTAATCAGAATTAAGATGTACATTACAATGGGACACAGAGGAAACAATATCCTTTATGGCCACAGTAAACAAAACAGGCATGAAGACTGAGCCTTGTGGGACACCTTTTGTAACCTTCACAAATTCAGACATGAAATTTGTAATAGTCACACACTGATGTCTTGTTTGTCACAAGTCTTCTATATTTCACTCTCCACGTGTGTTTAATGTAAAATAAAAACGTATGACACGTGTATGTTCTCGTCACATTATGTCGCGTTGTGGCTTGAATTTTGAGTTACTATATACTGTAGGCCTGTATGATCACAGAGATCATAAAATACAGTGGTAGGTTATAACAATCCTTTCAACCTCTGTAGGGCGGGACTAAGATGCGAGGACAGGAGTTAAGGAAAGAAATCAAGGATGCGTATTTATTAAAATAAGATGAGGAGAGAGCGGGACGGTTGCATCAAAGCCGAAGTGTCACATTTTCATTATTTATTGAACAATACAATAAGATCGGAAAAATGCATAATATCAGAAATCATAACTGGCCATATGTTAATTAGTCGATTCCTTATTGACACCATGTCGAAGGAATGTGGCTGTTTGTTCAAACAGAAGTACAAAAAGTTGCGAGTAAACTTTAGAAGTGCGAGTAAACTTTAGAAGTGCAGTTTGTATATCACAGCACAACAGCAGGCTAATTTGTCTGTGTTACATTCCTCAGCAGTTCTTGTGCTGGATCACCAGTGGATGTAGTTCAGTTTTCAGAAATCATATGAATCTGAGCAGCTGGTCTCCTTCCAGATTACTGTTATCATTTCAGTAGAAACATGAAATATACTGGCAAGAAGAAGGAGGGTTTTTGTTTTCTTGCACATTACCAGCACAGTCAGCATGCACTTAATGTACTGTTGTGTGTCCCATGTTTCCATAGACATTAGATATGAGAAATGCAGACATGGGAAGGAATATTAAAACGGCAGAAAGATGGGTCATCTTTTCTGCAGAATAGTGATAATCTGCTGAGTTTTGCCTCAATTTGTTTCTCCTACGGTTTCTCTTTACATCAATGTTTTCTCTTTTGCTCGTTTAGGACTAATTGGATTTTGTCACAGGAGCCCAGTTTAAATATCAATATAAACATTACTTTGCTTAATTGATACTGCTGGCAGTTGCTGCTGACGTACAGTGTGAGTGATTGCTGCACAAAAGTTGCAGAGATCTGTTAATTGCTCCTGTGCCAAAAGAAAGGAGGGAGAAAAGCAGGGACTTTTATAACACGAGGAGCTAAATTTAGACCTCCATTATTTATTTATTTTTTTCTGAAGTTCACATTTTTTAGTTTCCTCAACCTGAGTGAAATCTTTGACCAAAATCTAAACTTTCATCCACACAATAATCAACTTATGCAAACCTGCTTTTTCCACCTAAGGAACATTGCAAACAAGAAGAGTGGATAAACTGTTGAATAGTTGATTTTACAGTAAATGGAGGAGAGCATCTGAGCGTGATGTGATGCTATGTGCCATCATTTCTGTTATTATACAAATTTAGCTATAGTATTTCTTACAAAAAAATGAGCATAATTATGACAGAATTTCCAACAACCATCACTCCTGTGTTCTAATGCTACATTGTGTTAGCTAATCTTTTTGAAAGGCTAATTGATGATTAGAAAACCCTTGTGCAATTATGTTAGTGCATGAATAAAAATGTGAGTTTTTCTGGAAAACATGAAATTGTCTGGGTGACCCCAAACTTTTGAACAGTAGTGTATGTCCACCTTATCATGAGCCATTGTTCTCTGTTTAACATCTGATCATCCTAGCAGCCAAAATCAATGTATATATTTTTTCTCAGTAAGCCAGTCTCATACAAATGAAAAGTTGAATGTTGCTGTACGGATCATTTGCATTTGGAAGCAGGTGCAGTAACAGTGTTTCGTTTAGTAGTTTGTTTTTTTTCTGTGTGATCACTATGTGGCACTTGACATAAGATTTGAAACCTGGTTCCAAACACTGGATGTAAGTAGTTATGTTTGCAAGCAAGTTGAGCAGCAGCGTATTTAAAGAACGTCAGTGAAAAAAGTAAACAAGAAATATACATATGTACTGTTTAAATTGTACAGATTCTTCTACGTATAGAACATTTTGGTGTTGCCCTCTGAATGTGGGAAATGGTGTTGCACAGAATTATTCAATAAGTAGTATAACACAGTTCCTTCCATGAGTAGCAAATGCTGATACTGAAATACTGCTATTGCACAGATTTAATTGATATTGCACAGATTCTTCTATATATAGAAACAATTTGATTTTATACAGTCTATGAAGGTGTAGTTTAGGTTTGATGTAGGTGCATCCTTGTGACTATTTTTTTCTTTCAAATGACATTTTTGATTTTGTTGCCTTCATTTGGCAGATTCTTTTTTCTGACTTTGAACAAGATAAAAAATTGGAAGGATAATAAACACAGCAAAAAAAGCTTTGAGTATAGTTTTGCAATGAACCCAAAAAGGTGGCTCTAACAGGCATGATTCAGTTTATAGTAAATATTAGGGCAAGCTTCCAGCATTTGTTAATGTACGATCATCAAAAATAGAATCCAGTTTCTGGTTTGTTTGTATCTAGATGGCTGCAGTGTAACACAAGATATTTGTTTTAAGGTGTAAGCATGTTTATTATCATGTTTCAGCATAATTGCTTAGCACTGGGTAGCGTTATGAATACTGGCAGACGTATCTGTAGAAACAAGAAATCAAGAATCAAGAGTTGTCATTGAATGCTGTTTATACTGTTTGCACATTTTTTGCACATGTACATATATATATTGAATTGTTTCTGAATATTCACTTTTATAATGTAAAATGACAGAAAAGGTTTTGGCTGAAGGATAGAAAAATGTAGACGATTGTACCTGTAAATAATGAGCACAATTGATAATCAGTTCACATGTCAAGCAAGACTTTATACTGGAACTGGTATAAACACAAGCATGTTTACTGCTGTTATTCTGTTAACAGTGAGTGCCTCAGTTGGTTCTAATTTATTGATATCTGTTTAACAGGGAAACATGCATTGAAGACGGAGCTGCAGTTTTCTGATATGTATTGTCTCATGGCAGCTCATGTATACATTGACCTGTGGACAGAGACTGGTAAGATTCTTTCTGAGATTTGATTCCAGATCTGTCTGTCTTTAAGCGATGTGGATTATAGATGTGTTGCCCTGTATGTTTTGTAGGGGATGAGAACATGGCGTGGCAGTGTTTGGGCATCCTTCAGGAGGGTCTATCTCACAGCTCTTCTAACGCCCAGTTCAAGCTGCTGCTTCTGCTCCTCTACTGTCGCCTGGGAGCCTTTGAGCCTGTTGTGGACCTTTACTCCAGCCTGGACGCCAAGCATGTACAGCACGACACCATAGGGTCAGTGCTTGAACACAGTTACCTTTAGTGACATCTCTGCTTGTATTTATTTAAGCACCACAGATTTTCCTGCTGAGAATGGAATCCTGCTGAGAGTGAATCAGAGTGCTCGTAATGGCCTTTATGAGGAAATGGTGGTAGTTTTTTGGCAGTTTGATGAAATTTGATAGAAACATGTTTGCAGCAAAATATAGCTCTATATGAAGGCCCACCCATCTTGTCCAGTGTTCCCTTTGGGACCATATTTCAGAATAAATATGTACAGTAGGTAACAGAAAGGGACTAAGGGACTTGTCAATTAAAAGGTAATATTGCAGGTCAAGCAGCACTGGCAGGCGTGACTTAAAGAATAAATGTACATACATATAAAAATAGTCAATAAAATGGGGGAATTATTTGTGTCTGCTGTATTATCCTCTGCAGTGTTGGTAAGTGTATCATAATAATGAACATACAAGTAGCGTTTAAAAACTTCAGAGACTGTATCTCTAAAAATCCCATATTGTATCTGATTTAAATCAGTTGCCATCTCCATCAAAGTAGTCTCTGTGCAGCCATACAGCCATCATAGTGCTTCTGCTGGCTGGAATTGCTGCCTGGAAGTGCTGTTATATATAAACATGTCAGGCATTGTCTGTGATGAGCTGAATCTCCTAAACTGCATTACAATGCCAGCACTACAACTTGAGTTTCATTTTTGAAAAGATATCCCAGAGTCAACCTGGCAGGTAGAGCGAGTGGAGGGCCACAATTGTGTTGTTGTAGCCAAAAAGACACAGTGACCATCCACAAGGCACCAAGCCACAACTAAGATCATTTGTGCCACATGTTCTCCCACAGACACCTCAGGACATAATTACCTTTATTCCACTGTGAAAGCTGCAGTTTAGTCTCTTGATAGTAGCTGCAGACTCACCTTTGATCATCAGTGCAGATCCTCCATATGATACACAGTTTGTGCTCTGTTTTGCATCCTACACAAGGACTGTTGAAAAAAGAGATGAATGAATAGCTCATCCTTCAAGATTGGTGCATTTATGTGTCAGTCTGGGGCCCATCATCTGCAGGGTTCTAAAAACTTGGAACATTTTCGGAAATATTAAAGCCTTAAAGTATGAATAAAAACATCTACTCTGAGGTGCTTGACAAAGACAAACCCTGATGAGCATTTCCTAGCAAGGCACCTGAGTGTAAAAATGCTTGTTGTTATTTTTCAGGTTTCTGTTAACACGGTATGCTGAGTCCTTGGGTCAGTTTGCTGCTGCCTCCCAGTCCTGTAATTTCTCCCTCAGGTTTTTCCATTCTAATCAGAAAGATGTAAGTGTGACCCACTTTAATTAAAGGTACTTTTAAATCCAGGATCTGACACTCATATGTTACCTTCTTCTGCCTTTTTTTTCCCACCAGACCTCAGAGTATATCATCCAGGCGTACAAGTATGGAGCATTTGAGAAAATCCCAGAGTTCATTGCTTTGAGAAACAGGTTGAACCAGTCGCTGCACTTTGCACAGGTCCGAACTGAGAGGATGCTGCTGGACCTGTTCCTGGAGGCAGATATGTAAGTTTTCACTAAACAAATTTTAGAATCTCATGCTGCAGAGTTGAATTCTCTGTTTAGACATTTTGTTTTTTGATTTGTTTTTCAGTGTGTTAAGTCTGGAGGAGAGTGTGAAGGCCATGTCTTTGTCTGCAGAGGACGACATCCCCTGGGATAATATGAGGGACAACAGGGACCTTACTGTTTTTACCAGTTGGGACCCTAAAGAGAGGTATATAATCATTTCCAGGATATTTTTTTGCTGGAGAGGTGCTGTACTCCCAAATGAACCCATATATCTCTTCTTCTTAAAGACAATTGACTGATGAGCATCGGAGTCAGTCTCTCGAGGAAGAGTCGGTGTGGCTGAGGATACGTTCTCTGACGCTTCGCCTCCTCGCCTCATTGGCTGCACTGGGACACACGCCGTCACAACAAAACTCTGAGATATCCAACGAGAACGGAGTCGGAGATAAGACGTCAGTCTTCAGCAGCCTGCTGTCCGAGCTCAGCCAGACCCTACAGACAGCGGCTCAGATAGCAGAAAAACACATACAGGTGTGTTTTACATTGAACAAGTCCAGGCATGCCGTTATAAATGTCAGAAAATCTTGGCGCATTAATAGCAAACAGACCAACCTAACTGATTCACTTGTCTCACACACAACCCAAAATAATCAAGAACAAAATGGGAATTGCACATAAATCTGCTGATACAATACTGAAATGAAACTACGGTAAAAACCTAAAACATCAGGAAAAATAATGGAATAATAAATGGTAGAACGTGGAACTTAAATTTGTTTTTTGTTTTACCAGCATTAGTGCGCGGCAGCGAAGGATGTTAAAATAAGTCATAAAACAACCGAAGTAAATTATTGAACCACAGTGTGTTCATATATTTTCATGTCCAACCAGAATTGGAGGAACTCTACATTAAGATCAGCTCTTTACATGTTCACATCTCTCCACCTTCACATGTCACACTGCTTCTTATCAAAGGCTCATTCCTTGCAGAGATCAGTGCAAGAGAAGTTCGTTGCACATTTTTGTGGCAAGAATTCAGTTTATCGTTTGTAGCTGGTGGTGTTGATCTGAAACTGTGACGCCCTGATTGTAAACAGGTTGTAGTATGTTTACTTAGCATTACCAGTGTTAGCCCTTGTATTTGCATATAGATTAAAAAGATGAAGCTAGAATCAAAATATTATCACTGCTCTTAATCACCTTATCTGACTCAGATGGTGAAAAAAGTTCCCTTTTTTGAAATGAATCACTTGTTTGACTTATATTTTTGTCCATGATATAATTAGTAGTATCTGTCACATTTGCTAGCCTGTTGTTCTTTGAGTCTTTTGAACAAGCTATCATGTCGTAATGCTTTGGCAAGTTGGAAATGTTGGATCCCTCAGTTGACACTGGTAAAACATCTTTTATAGAAGGTCTTTTTTGGTGTCCATGAGCTCACTCTGACTGTGAACTGTAAGTGAAATAATGCCTTATTTTACTTTGTGTGCATCCATGGACGGTAACCTGGAGACATGCTGTTGCAGCCATGTCTCTTTTTGTCACTTTCAAAGTAGCTTATGAGAGAAAAACACAGCTGACATGCCCTCTTTTCCCACAGAGAGCAAAAAAAGAGTGCTGCATTTACACCTGCCCAGCTGTCTACAAGATTTATGGCAGGATAATGTGGTACCTTTCTAGTATCATTTTGCCATGTAATACTTGTCCTCAATCAGATTGATGTGAGACGGATGATTTAAAAACACAGATGCGAAACACTCGGTGTAGACACAGATTTAGTATCAAAAAATAGATTTGAGGGAATATCTAAGATACTGAACAGAAATCATAGCTGTGAATATGACAAAACATATGGTTGATGGGCCCTGCATCATCTCCATATCTGATCATCTCTAGAAACTGTTGGCAGTTTGCTGGTGGTCAGATGAAGCCTGTTGTGGCTCGACTCTTCATATTGACAAGGAAAGAGTCAAAGAAACTGCTAAATTTCTGGGCCCTTTTCCTCATCCCATTGGTGCTGCTGTATGAAACATGTCTAAAATCATATCTGCACCCTTTGCAGTGGGTCAGTGTTCTGGCATTCTTCTATTCCTCTGGTAGCTTTTAACAGTCTTAGTTTTTAGGAACATAAGTACACAAGTGAGGGGTCATGTCACTCCTTCAACTTTAGGAGACTAAGGTTTTAGGCCAAGCCCTGCAGGTGCATATATAACATGCTTTAGTGTTAGAAATGAGTGGAGCAGTTTGATGTAATGATGTTGTTGTTGTTGTTACAGTATCCATTCTTGGGACCACCCTCCGCTCGCCTGGCTCAAGCTCTGTCCAGTGGGAGTTGCCAGTGTCAAGCTGCAGCCCTGCAGCTGTCTGTCCACCTGCAGGAGCTTGAGACGGCTGGACTTGGTAAGAAGACTGAATTCAGATGAATTGTACAACCACCGATGCTGTTTGATGCTTTTGTACTCACTGCTCTCTCTCTTTACTGCTTAGATGACTCGTCAGAGCTTCAGACGCAGATCTGTAACGGTTTCAAATCATTAGTAGTTCAGCTTCAAGGTGAGTTAATAGTTGGGGTTTTTTTAGCAGTTAATTGAATTCTGTTGTGCTTCATGTTTTCCCTCTTCTGTCCACAGAAATACTGAATAAATGCAAAGGGGATTTATTGGAAATGAAAGAAAGCACATTAAAAACGTGGCCCTCCTTATTAGAAAACCTAATTTTCTTTGTTGAGGTGAGACATCTCTGCTTCAGTTTGTTTTTTTTTTTTTAACCTCTCCCAAATCTAATATGATCACGTTATAACATGTTGTCCTGCACAGACGGTGTGCATAGTCTTGTGGATGGCTAGTTACTGTGCCAAGATCCTTCGACCTCTCAAGACGAGTCTACAGAAGAAGAAAAAGAAGAAAAAGGATGCAAACACAGCTCTGGTACAGTTGACCCTATTTAATCCTCTAATACATCCACCTGAAGACTTGATCAGTGCTTGTTAATGATATCTCTTCACTGGCAATTGTGTCTCTGCAGCCAGTGGTGGTGTGTGGCTTCCAGGAGCTGACGGGGAGCTTACAGGACCTGCTCAACCAGGCTTTGGAGCATATAAAGGGGCAGGAAATTGGCATGACAGCCCTGAAACTGGCCGGTTTAACGCTGGAAGGGTGCACACAGGTGAATGTACAGACACAAAGATAATTGGTAACTGAGTAATTGATAACTGTTTGATGGAAACAAAAAAATGTACTTTTTTTCAGTCTTCTTAAAACAAACAAACTTGTGTTTGACTAAGTGGCCTAAAGATTTAAGTGTGTATTTTTACTTTTTGCAAACAGGGAATCACTCTTCTTCCCTGTTCTATTTTCATATTTGATGTGAAAGCGTTAATTACTCCACCAAAGAACGCGGCGGAGTTATGTGACGATCAGCGTACGTTTGTCTGTCTGTTTGTCTGTCTGTTCACAACATTTACCACCTAAATATGTAGTGGACAGCGGGAATTGATGGGACTCGGAAACACCCCCACAATTTAATCAAATGTTCCTTGTATGATTTCTGATGGATAAGTCCCAATAAGTCCGCAGCGGTGGATTTGTAGTAGGATCACAATCATGTGATCATCAGCAGGCAGCTGACGTAGTGTTCACTTGTTGTCATAGTTACAGTGAAGCCGTGCCGTTATCTTGCAATGATACAGAAATCTTTAACAAATCCGTGGATCCAGACTATAAGCTGCATCGCTGCCAAAGTCTAGTCACTTGGTCCTTGTTTCATTTCTGACCTTCCCTGAAAATTTCATCCACAGCTGTTTGTGCGTTGAGTAATGTTGTGCATAGACAGACAGACAGACAAACGTACGCCGATCGTCACATAACTCTGCCGCGTTCCTTGGCAGAGCAATGAATGTGACATGTAGAAATGATAGATCCTGTGGACATTGCTGAAAGAACAGATGTACTTGATCATCATCTTATAAGGAGGTTCTGTTGTGCATGATTTCCAGCTGGGACTTGAAGTTCTCTCTTTTTACATGTATTTCAGGAGGAGGCGTCGTTTACGAAGGCTGCTATGGACAAGGTGCAGAGCAGTTATCTGCGTTCGCTACAGGAGGTGGGCGATCTGCTTAAGAAGAGAGCAGAAACTATAAAAAACCTCAAGATCTAAACAGCATCACTCACCCCAGAATAACATGACTGTAGTCACACCATCAGCCCCAAACCCCACCCCACCACCTACTGTCGGCCCACCAATTTACCTACAAGTCCCACCGACCCAACCCTCCTGTGCTCTCAATCATTTCTGACCTCCCAACTCTTTCTCACTCAACGTTTGTGAGCTCTCAGTCTGGATTTTTCTTTTTTTTTTCCACTTCCACATACACCTCTGGAACATTTGCAACTCTTATAGCACATAAGCTTGTAAGTAAAGTCAAGAATTTATACCGCAGTTATAAGTGAAAATGAGGAAAAAAGACGCGCTCCTTTAAAAAAGTATATATAGATCAAATTAGAAAAAGTGAATACGCAGTTTTAGAAGAAACTAATCTAATAAATTATTGTACATAGAGAAGAGCAACTACCACAGCTCCTTGAGAATATAAGACACAATAAACCACTATCCTGTTTGTCGGTCAGTTATGTTTCCTCTTTATTCCTCACTTTATTTCCAACAAGAACAATTGAAGTGACACACTCTAATCTCTGAGGAGGAATGGTTGTTTTAATGTGCTGCTTTTCCAGCTGTTTTCATCCTTCAAGAGGAAACATGCACAATTTTACATTGAACTTATGCACTCTGGAAATATGGACACCTGGCTACCAGCAGAAATTTGAGACTCATTTTGTCACTTCTTCCGTTTATCGTTTTTCTTTCTTTCTTTTCTCGTGTGTCTTGTGTCTCGCTTTGTTGCCGAACCACCTCTGTAGTTGAAGTATTATAAAGAGCAATGTTGGGATGAGCTGAATAACCAGGACTTTTTTTAAGCTGAATTGTCTGATGCTTTTTTCTTCTTTTTTTTTATAATACTGGTAGAAGTGACGCTTGTAAACATTGTGGAATCGGCACAAAGAAATCAGGCATTACAATCCTTTAAGGCTGGACTGAATTATTTAAGAGACCATGTGCGACTTTTTGGACATGAATGTTCACCACAAATATGACTCCTACTGATGCTGCAGGCATGTAAGGTCTGTATCAGTATGCAACCACTTGAATTCCAGTCAAAATCATGACTAACTTTCATGAATACCCACATACAGTATATGACAGAGGTGACTACACCCTTGTACAATATCCCTTAATTGTCAAATGATTCTAATTTTATCACCTCTCAATAATGGGGTTATTTTTGAGTTGAACGGTAGGTATTTGCTCTTGTGTAAAATTAAAAATGAACAGTTTAGATTGACTATAAAAATACAAGCATCACAGTGGTAACTCAATGCAACAAAAGTCAGTACACTTTTCATTGGTGATTCAAATCTTTTTTTATTTTGTGTGTTCACCTTTATTTTGATGCCACTCAACCCTTCGTCATGGAGGACACCAAATTTGTGGAGAGATGTTCTATTCTTCAGTTGTTTAAGCTGCTCTTTGCTGGAGGGGTTATGTTGCTCTGCCTCGCTCTTTAAAATATCCTAAAGGTCTTCTAGTAAATTGAAGTCAGGCGACGTACTTCAAGTCATAGTTTTCACTTTGTTCTTCTTGTAGAAACTCTTTTGTGATTTTAGATGGTTATCATGCTGGAATATTCCGCTTACGTCAAGCCTCTTCAGACTGGAAATGTTCTTGTCAGCCTCTTTTTTAGTATATTCACAGACACTAATGGTGCTGTCTATTGATATTATTTGTCAACACCTTTTACACTCACCCATCCCCATATCATCACACTCTTACCTTTGTGCTTTGCTGTTAGGACTATGCGTTCACTGGTGGTTTTAGCCAGGTTCACACCTAATATGGTGGACACCATCTGAGCCCAACAAATTTATCATGAGCTTATCTGATGAGAAAATTCATCAGCCATCTTTCCATGTTCGTGAGAAAAGTTTAATTCCGTGGTTTTATGCCAAACAGGAAGCAAGGCTTCATCCATAGACGTTGATGTTAGAAACTGTCATTTACACTGTCTGAGGTGTCACAAAAAATCTAATTTTCACTGATAGCCCTGTGCCAAGTGTGAAGCAGCTGCCCATTTGTTTTTCACAGCTAGATTGTGAAAGTAGTGCTCTGTGACATCATTTTCAGATGACGACCACTGCAGCCCTGATCCATCGTACTATGGTTCATTCTATACCTCCTGATTACTGCTGCAGTTGTGTTTTCACAATCAGATTTTTCAGTTCCTCTGGCAATTCTTTTCCATGTGGAGCCATGGTGCAGACTAGTCCATAGGTCCAAAACCATGATTATCTAGTCAGGCTAACTGGAAATCACAGTATTTACAAGTGTATTCCACTTTGTTGCATTGAGTTTCTAATTTTGTGACTGTATTTTCAATATGTTTTTTGTTTTTTTAGTATTTGTTTTTAATTTTCATTAGAGGTAATACACCTCTTCTTGTCAAACAATACAGTTATTAACAGTTGATACAATTTTACACAATTTGCCTTTAAAGTGAAATTACACAGAGGTGTTGTCACATCTGTTGTATACTTTTTGTCGCAACAAACTTGCAAATACGAATGCACCAATTAATGTGATTTGAGTCTGTGTTCAGGCCGAGAGCAGCAGGACTTTGACTCTTATTTTTTTTTAGCCCACTTGCAGCTTTTTAGAAATCCTCCTCTTTTGTCTCAAACCCAGCAGGATGTGTTTCAAACATTGGACCTAATTTGTAAATAAAAGTCGAGGCAGCCTTTCCGGAGTACAGTGTGCAAGGAACTTGAGTGTGTTTTAAAAGCAGCTGCAGTAGATACGATGAGATTTTTGTCCTGTGTTAATGATTTTGTCATTCCCACTTTAGTCACCCATCCCAAGAAACACGACTCGTGAACCAAAACAGCGTCATCAGCTGCAGCATCTTCTCAGTTTATTATAAATCACCAATGAGAGGTCACTCCGAGAAAAGAAGCAGACAGTGGTTTACAAGCACTGATGGACGACTGCTGGCACTGCAAGTAGTGTCCTATTGGTATTTTTGTGTTACTGTTTTATCCAGAATTTGGCAGAGCAGTGTGGAAATGTGAGTGAATTCCTCTCCTCCCTGTAAGTCTTGTGTATGCATCTGCTAATAAATGCCTTTTTTGAAGACTCAAGCCCATCTGTTTGAATGGACCCACGACTGAAGAGAAGATGTTTGTGATCTGATTACATGTGTTGTTGTTGTTGACGTTCAGAATAATGGTTGACAATCTGGAGTGTCATTTCACCACCTTCTTTTGTTAGAAAATGGAAAACAGAAACACTGGAATGTCAAAGCTTTTTTAAATAAAAAAAGTAAATATGACAATTTTGCTGTGCTGTGTATTGATTCTTTATTAGTACTGAGTAGTGCTCTTGTAAAACTATTGTTTTTTAAAATTGCTTTGGAATGACAATTTTGAGGGGCTGAATGTTCCCAGAAATGTATAAAACTTTGCCTCAAAAGAGGTGAAAATTTTAATTATTTATTGTTCTTTGGCATAGGTGTGGTAAAATAGCCCCATACAGAGCTTTATTAAAGTGGCAACAAATACATGAGGTTTCCACTTACACCACCAGTCAAAAGTTTGGACCCACCTTCTCATTTAATTGTTTTTCTTTATTTTCAGGACTATATACATTGTAGGTTCTCACTGAAGGCATCCAAACTATGAATGGACACATGGAATTATGCAGTAAACAAAAAAGTGTGAAATAAGTCAAAATATCAGTTTATATTTTAGATTCTTCAAAATAACCACACTTTGATTACTGCTTTGCACAGTCTTGGCATTCTCCCCATGAAATTCATGAGGTAGTCACCTGAAATGGTTTTCACTTCACAGGTGTGCCTTGTCAAGGTTTATTTGTGGAATTTCTTGCCTTCTTAATGGGATTGGGACCCTATTTGACAACTGTTAGAATCCATATTATAGAAAGAACTAATCAGCTAAGTAAAGAGAAATGACAGTCCATCATTGGTTTAAAAACTGA
The DNA here is from genome assembly GCF_022539595.1 of Amphiprion ocellaris. NCBI lineage: Eukaryota > Metazoa > Chordata > Actinopteri > Pomacentridae > Amphiprion > Amphiprion ocellaris. The sequence continues at coordinate 22,695,597 of NC_072782.1, read as the reverse complement.
AGGTCAGTCAGTGCAGAATATTTTAAGAACTTTGAATGTATCCTGCAGTTGCAAAAAACATCAAGCACTACAATGAAACTGGCTCACATGAGGACCGCCCCAGGAAAGGAAGACCCTCTGCTGCTGAGGAAAAGTTCATCCGAGTCACCAGGATCAGAAATAGCAACTTAATAGCACCTCAGATTAGAGCCCAGATACACACGTGGACAAAATTGTTGGTACCCCTCGGTTAATGAAAAAAAAAACCACACTGGTCACAGAAATAATTTGGAGGAGGAGGTGTGATGGTGTGGGGGTGCTTTACTGGTGACACTGTTGGGGATTTATTCAAAACTGAAGGCTCACTGAACCAGCATGTTTACCAAAGCATCCTGCAGCGACATGCCATCCCATCCTGTTTGCATTTAGTTGGACCATCATTTATTTTTCAACAGGACAATGACCCCAAACACATCTGTGATGGAATGCTGCATCAGATGACCTGGCCTCCGCAGTCACCTGATCTAAACCCAATCCAGATGTTTGGGATGATATGGACTGCAGAGTAAAGGTAAAAGGGCCAACAAGTGCTCAGCATCTCTGGGAACTCCTTCAAGACTGTTGGAAAACCATTTCAGGTGACTATTTCATGAAGCTGATGGAGAGAATGCCAAGAGTGTGCAAAGCAGTAATCAAAGGAAAGGGTGGCTATTTTGAAGAATCTAAACTATAAAACATATCTTGACTTATTTCACACTTTTTTGTTTACTACATAATTCCATGTGTTCATTCATAGTTTTGATGCCTTCAGTGAGAATCTACAACGTAAATAGTCCTGAAAATAAAGAAAAAACATTAAATGAGAAGGTGTGTCCAGACTTTTGACTGGTGGTGTACATGTACCAAAATTGACAGACATATGAAAAGGCCTCATGGAGTCATGCTCTAAGTCAGACAGGAAGTCGAGGTGGACAGAGGTGTGAAGGCCTGAACATCACTGCTTGCACCTTTTAAAAAATATATATAATTGTTGTCATTTCTTATGTCATATGCCAATGATGGAGAAGTACTCACATATGAGTAGCAATACTGTAAATATATTTTGTTGAAGTAAAATTCTAAATTCTTTCTCAGTCATTTATTCAACAAAAATATCAATAGATGTAATATTCCTGTGTGTGACAAGTAACTAAACCTTCAGCATCCAGTTTTAGTTTTACTGCATTTAGCTGAAATAACTTCTTGTCGGCGTTTGGCATAATTGTCCGCCTGTCTCACATCAGCTTGGCTAATATTGCATGCAACTTTTAAACTTTTAGACAAATGGCCTCAATTTGTTGTTGTAATTGTTAACCATATTTAATACAACAGAACAACAGAAAAGATATTATGTTTCATAACATTAAAAAAGTATGTAAATTGTCTCCGCTTTAGTACAGAAAATGCAGACAGCATCCTGTCAGACAAGACAACATCTAAGACAAGGGGAGTACAACAGAGCTGCATTCACAATTATCAACATTTTCCCTCTTAACTAAACCCAGGCAACGGATGGCCAATCTATACTTCAGCATGTGACAATCAAATAAAACTTATATTTCCAATTATTGGTCAAAAGTTTACCATAAATCATTTTTTTATATATATGAATAAATTGTGAGCTTAACATTGAATTTAAAGGAAAAAAAACAACTATTAAAATGTTGTATTTTTACTTTCTTTTGCCACCTGTTGTTGTAATTTCCAAACACCGTAGGTGTGGATGTGAGTGTGATTGTTTGTCTCTATGTGTAGCCCTGTGATAGACTGGTGATCTGTCCAGGGTGTCCCCTGCCTTCACCCTAAGTCAGCTGGGATAGACTCCAGCCTCAAATCAACTGAGATGGGCTGGATTCAATTAAATATATATATATATACAAGTAAATAGAACAAATATTTTAAAAAGTGTAAAAGTGTAGTAGTGCAATGAGGTGCAACGTCTGCTTTAAAGTGTCTGATGCAAGTAAAATGCTCGATATGAAATGGTTATTGCACATTAAAATGATTATTGTCCATCAGTGAGTCTCTGTTTGAGAGCAGGAGGGTGGGGGAGGGAGGAGATGCAGTGGTGTAATGGAGGCAACAGCTCTGGGTAGAAGCTGTTCCTCAGCCTGGTAGTCCATGTTCTGATGGCCTGGTACCTTCTCCCTGACAGCAGGGGCACAAACAGGGAGTGTCCTATAGGTGGCTGAGGTCCATGCACATGACCCGTGCTCTTCTCTGCATGCGCTTAGTGCACACAGAGTCCAGGTCCAGGAGCTCAGCTCCCACGATCTTCTGTGTCACCTTTACCACCCGGGACAGATCCTGTCTGTCTTTTGCTGTGCAGGAACTGTACCACACTGTGCAGCCCTGGCAGAGGATGCTCTCCATGGTGTTTTTGTAGAAGTTTCTGAGCAGTTGTGCTCAGCCGCGCTAATACAATGCAAGCACAGCGCTATCACAGCGCTAGCCGCGCTAATACAATGCTAGCACCGCGCTATCACAGCGTTAGCCGCGCTATCACAGCGTTAGCCGCGCTAATACAGTGTTAGCCGCGCTAGCACAGTAATGAGGTCATACAGACAGCACGTCCTGCAGCTGGGTAGTTGAGTAACAATTTTATAAATGCACAAATGGGTGGAAGTGTGATTTATGCGCCCAAAAATGCAGTTAAGTCACAGAGCAGTAGGGTTGCCACCTTTCAGAAATGAAAATAAAGGACGCCCACCACGGCTCCTTGGGGCCACAGTTCAGTAAAATCGGAAAGATATTCACAGATTCAGAATTCCACCATCAATAACTCATTATAAACGATGCCTCTTTTCCATTGCTGTAAGGTAGACAATGTGCTACAAGCCTAGTTTTATCAACAGTAGCTGTCTTTCAAGCTGCAGAAATAACATTGGTGTCAACAGGAGCCAGTTGAAGGCTGCAGTGATTTTGGTGACACTACAGTGTATCAGAGAGAAGCTATTGAATATTTGTGTCTCTCTTTACTGTTGCAGCAGTTTTGCAATTTGCACACAGTCCCTGTTCACTCCATAGACATCAATGGTATTCGTGCAGCTTGAAAGACAGCTACTGTTGATAAAACTGGGCTTGTAGCATATTGTCTACCTTACAACGGTGGGAAAGAGGCATCGTTTATGTTTTGACCAGTGTTGCCAACTCCTCAGTAAGGAAAGTAGCTATTGGCTGTCCTAAAAGTCACTAGAAGTCGCTAAATGATGTCATAGCCTAATTTGCATAATTTCCCGTTTGCATGTAATTGTAATCAACATTGTGGGAGAGACAAAAAGTGAGTTTAAAATACCCAAAATATGTTTCTGAACTAGAGGCTAAATGCAGTGATTTATTTTAGTGTGACAGTGAAGAAACATTTTCATTTCCATCCCTCTCTGTAAGCAGGACAGGATCTGCAGAGACTTTGATTCATCTGCCGTCTGGACATGGAGTGATGTGGGTCTTCTCTAATTAGACAGTGGGATGCTGCAGGTCACTAGACTGACCGGCTGTTCTTTGGGAAGGGGAGGAGCTCACAGCGCCACCTGCTGCTTGTTGAGGACAGTAACTGCAGAACGATCCCAGCTCATGTCAGACAGGGGCGGATCCAGATTAATTTTAGTGGGGGGCGGGGGGCACTGGGGGGTACAACATATTTTGGGGGGTGGGGGGGGGGGGTGGTAAGAATTTAAAGCTGCTACCGACCTCTCGCTTTTACAAAGTTTTTTTTCATGTTTTTTTTTTTTGGCTCTTTAACCCAATAGGAAAGCTGTATATGACCTTTTCATTTTGGACTGTTAACATTCAAATTATGATGGACTTGTTTCCTTGTTTATGTGAATTACAACATCATTAGCTGCAACATCTGCCTGTTCTGTAAAACTGGTAGCTCAGCGACAGCATCCTGAGGGCAATTAAGTGACAAATATTGTTCAAGAACAGCACTATTACAACCCTGACAATTTCCACTTCTTAGAATGTTTACTGCCAATTATCACACATAAAACAAGAAATAATATTTTGTACTAATACTTCTGTAATAGCCAATACACAGTGAATAAATATTATCTGAAAGTCAAGTTATTGTTTTTTATCAGCACAATACAAAAAGATTCATGTTAGACATATTCCAGTTAAGACTAGAATATCATGATTTATGTAAATTTACCTCAATAATATGAATGTTCAGGTTAAGATTGTACAGTGATATTTATTATGTAAGTTTAACTGATTAAATTTAATGACTCTGCACTACAATATTATTTATTATTTAGATTTACATCATTATTATAATATTTAGGGTCAGACTCTACAGTATTAAGATTAAAAAATCAAATATTCTATAAAATGTAAATACACTGAACTCATTTGGATATATTTAAGTGAGACTCTACAATATTCTTTGACACAAATCTATCTAAATCAAAATTTTAATCATTTTTACTCCAAACATTTACTGGACTGATTTAAATATTAAAATCACTCCTTTCTAATCCTCTGCTGTACGTTCAAACCTGAGGCCTTAAATAGAAACACACAAGTATCTGATTGAAGGAACTTCTGCAGAGTCCTGGTTCCAGAACATGATGATAGAATTATAGACAAACTTAACAAAAGCTCCCTGAGAGTTTACAGGTTTTTATGTTAGATTTCTTCAGTAATTTAATGAGAGTTATCAGCAAAAATCAAGTGTTCATTTGATGAACTTCATTTCCTAAAACATCCAGAATTGGAGCTCATATCTTTGGCAGCTGTAAAGTTTCTGCTCCTTCAAAGTTCACAACACAATGAATGAATTCCTAAAACACTCTTAATGCTGGAGAGCAATGTTCCCTCTAATTTTTCCTGAGTCTGAGCAAACACACAAACTCCCTGAGCGTCCCTTGGACCACTGTGAGCAACATCAGACGTGTGCACTGTGGTCACACCAGCATCACATCCATTCAAGTTACATGGTTCATTAAAAGAATCAAATTACAGCATTTACATTTCTGTTAAAACACTTTGTCAACAGGAGCCAGTTGAAGGCTGCAGTGATTTTAGTGACACTACAATGTATAAGAGTGAAGTTATTGAATATTTGTCTCTCTTTACTGTTGCAGCGGTTTTGCAAATTGCAGACGGACCCTGTTCACTCCATAGACACCAATGTTATTCCTGTAGCTTGAAAGACAGCTACTTTTGATAAAACTGGGCTTGTAGCACATTGTCTGCCTTGCAACAATGGGAAAGAGGCACCGTTTATGTTTTGACAACCTATATCTAATGAGTTATTGATGCTGGAAGTCCGAATCTGTGAATATCTTTCCAACTTTACTGAACTTGGGGCCACTACCACCTAAGGAGTGATATATTTAATTTTGAAAAAAGCATTTAGCCATACTTAAAGCTTTAAGTGCTTTATTAACACGGAACTAAAAATTTTGTATTGTTTTATTATCACAGGTTCTGTCTGAAAAGAGGTGGCATCATTTTAAACAGTGAAATCAAACTAATAAAATGTAATGACCAACCAGTGAGCAATACTGGATTCTGCAAAAACATAAAACAACTTTTTAAAAAATCTAAATCTTATCTAAACACAGTTAATGTATTAACTTATTTATGTGTGTATGCATGTATTTATTGATTTATTTAGTACTGTTAACATATCAGAGTTCTGAGTGAATTTTTCTTAAGATTTATTGATTACATATAGGCTGTTAAATGTTTATTAAAAACTGAAAAGCATTTTAAATAAAACAATTCAATTCAATTTTATTTATATAGCACCAATTACAGTCAAATTGTCTTGAGACGCTTTACAGAACCCATATGCCTGATCCCCAGAGCAAGCCAAAAGGTGACAGTGGCAAGAAAAACACCCTTTTAACAGGGAAAAAAACCTCGAGCAGAACCCGGCTCTAATGTGGGGGGACCCATCTGCCTGCTGGCCGGCGGGTTGACTTAGGCATTTATTGAGTCACTAAAATAGTGTAGAGTACAGACCACATCAGCATGATTATAAGCATCCTCTGGTAAATGAACAACCAGATACTGATGTCTCTCACCATATGGACTTCAGGAGATGACTGGGGGATGATAAACTGTGACCTACTGGTTGGGTTCTTTCTGTTCTCATGTTTCTTACATGTTTGTCCCCTGACAGCCGGGTCCTAATGTTTTTTGAGCAACACACCATACTATGACGTTTTTACAATGATGGTTCTACTATGGAACCAGTTTGACATGTTCAGGTGTTCTTTGTGTGAAAACTCAGAGATTTCAGGTATCAGAAGGTGGTTTTCAACTTTCTTTATTAACTTTCTGCTGCAACTTTAAACTAAATTTCCTTCACTAAGCCAGCCCTCTGGACTTCCAGTAAGCTGTATTCCTATTGGCTGTCCAGGTGGCTGCTTGGTGTTATCAGGAACACCTGAGCAGCTCAGTGTCTTCCTGCTTTATTTAGCTGCAGACAAACATTTCCTCTGCTTCACCACTGAACCGGGTTTGGCTCTGTTGCTTTAGTTTGTTCTTTAGGCGTTGGCTTGCAGCTTCCAGCAGTAAAATCGTCTTTAATGTGTTTCTTGGTGTGTTTTAGGGCTTTGTACTGGATAGTTGTCTTGGTAAATGTGGTTCTTTAGCCACAGTTAGCACATGGTGCTAATGTGTGCAGTGATTAGTGGATTTGCTGCAGCTGAGTTGTGTCTTTGTCTTGGCTGTAGTGAGTCTTTAGAGGTTTTTGGTCAGACACAGTCTGTATTCTTGTTTGTGAACCAACGTTGGTTGTCCAGAAGGTAAGAGTTCCTGTCCTGATTCTCTGTTCTCAGAGGTTCTCTGGTAGGGTGCAGGAGACTTTAGCGTTTGGGTTGTGCTAGTTTGGTTTTTGTACGGTTTCATTTGGACGACTATCTTGAGGCCCCTCCATGTGGTTTAGTGAGGTTTTCTGGAACAGTTCTACATAGCAACCTGCAGCAGAAGAGACTTTGAGAGTTTTTAGGAAGTTCTGGAGACCAGACTTTAGAGCAGCAGAAACATTTGTCAGCAGTTTGAGCAGGAGAAGGTGAGCTTCAGAGTAGAAATGAGATGAAAACCTTCTTGACCCATGTGGTGAGGTCCTGTACCAAGAGTTTGAGCAGGTTGTGAAGAGTCTGTAGTTCTTTAGTCTGAAAGCACAAGAATCGACTCAGAAAACAGGAGATGTTGGTTCTTCTGTCACTCTGCAGTTTCCAGTTTCCTTAGACTGAATATAAAGTTTATATTTTAAATGATTTGCCATGTGAGCCCAAGAAGACTTCAATAAAGTCCCTCCATCCCCTGGACACAACAGATTTTATTATGATGTTAAATCTTTTTTTTTTTAAATATGTTTTTTGTTTTAATCATAGTTTTAGCATAGTTTTTTCTCTTTTTTCACAGTTTTGTCATCTGTGTAAAAGGTGCTGAACAAATAAAGCTCAATTGATAAACTGAATAATTGACTAACTCATGTTTGTGACAACAGAAGTATTTTCATTGTGATTTAAGGGTTTGTTTCATTTCTAAGGTTGAGGTTAAAATCTTGACAGAAAAAAAAGATTAAAGAAATAAACTACATTTTAAAAAAGCAATTAAATCAAAGGAAAAAACACTTAATACAACAAAACTTTTAAAAGGAAAATTAAACATTAAATACAATTAAATTATATTAAACAGACAAAATAATTAAATAAACAGAAGATACAAAATGTAATTATGAAATTAAACAAAATTTATTAAACAAAAATATGAAACATTGAAGATTAAATATTTTAGATAATTAAACATTTAAAAAATAAAATTAAACAAGAATATTACACATTTTTTTAAAAATACAAAACATTAGATTATTAAATCTTTAAAAATACAAAACATTGAATTAAAAATTAAATGTTTAATTGGAAAATTAAATCTTAAAGACAATAAAACTTTAAATAGGAATTAAACAGAAAATACAATGAAGCATTTAAAAAGAAAATTAAACATTAAAAGGTGGTAAAACATTTAAAAAGAAAAACCTTAAAGATTTAATCGAAAAATTAAACACGGGGAAAGAAAAGGAAATTTTTCAAACAAGCCAATAAAACATTTGAAAAAACAACAATTAAACATTAAAAAGACAAAACATTTCTAAATCAAATCAGACATTAGAAAAGAATAAAAGGTGAGAAAAGAGCAAAACTAAACATTTAAGAAGAATCAAACTAAACATAAAACCTTTGAAAGGGCACCAGTTAAACTTTAGAAGATCAAATTAAACAGAAGAAACAATAAAATGATCAAAAGAGCAAAAACAGATAAAGGTCGGAAAGCGTTTTCTCGTCTGAAATGAAAACATCAAGTTGTTTCTTCAAACATTTCCTCTTTCTATGTTCTTGGTTTCATTGTGGACAGATTTACTAAGAACTCATTTCAGAAAACTGCTTTCAAGATAAAGTCTACTAGTAATTGAAGGCATTTATCAAACTAATGTTACCTTCTGATCTCCACAAACTTTACTCTTCAGTGAAGAGAATCAAAGTTTGTTGAGTATTTCTAAAAAACCCGCAGGTGAAGGTCTGAAAAGAACTCAGATGGATGATCTAAATGTGAAATCAAGACTCATGGTCACAAGTTTTAAGGCTTCTGTTAACCATAAAGTTCAAAGTAACAGAGAAGTACTGAGAAACTTTTAAAATTTCAGTCCTCAGACTGTCTGAAGGTTCAAACTAACAGAGAACTACTCAAGAACTTAGAAGATATCAGTCCTTGGACTGTGTGAAAGTTCAATCTAACAGAGAACTACTGTGGGACTTAGAAAATTTCAGCCCTCAGACTGTGTGAAAGCTCAGGTCCTGAGGACTCGGGAGGTGTGGAGGCTTTGGAAAGTCTTGGAACTGAGGGTTCAACCCTCCAGCACAAACGCTGAAGTCCAACCTCCTGAGAAAAACGGTCGAGTCGAGACTCGAGTTAAAAAAAAAAACTCGAAAACAACAAAAAATAGATGACAAATGCGCAAAAAAAAGAAGAATTAGTATCTGAGCGAGTAGCTCAGGAGGATAAGAAGAGGACTACCAAGCGGAAGGTCGCAGGTTCAAGACCCACCACTGGCGTTTTTCTTTGTTTGTCTTTGTCAGGATTTTGAAAAACTTTAAGAAGGATCTGGTCTTGAACCAGCGACCTGTAGCTCCACAGGTAAACGCTTAACTCACTGAGCTACAGATCAGATAAAAAGAAATAAATTCGTCGTCCCTTTGGCATCGTAGTTT